>NC_064863.1:47333748-47591248 GCF_024139225.1 Suncus etruscus | reverse complement strand
AGGCTTTGAAGTTGATCCTATAGAGAAATCTAAAGACTGAGGAAGAACGGTAGAAAGTTTCGAGAAACGGGGAAAAAAGGGTTGCTGGTAAAAATAAACAAAGAAATAAATAAATAAAACAAAACTGGGGTGTTCCACGTCTCAGTGGTGCTCCGTGCCTCTCACCCAGCTCCAGGACTCACACTTGAAACTTGACTTGGCACCAGCAAGCACTAGGAGGAAAGGCCTAAACCCGAGATTGGCACCAATTAATACCTCCTTTGGAGCCTGCACCCCAATACCCGGGCCTGTGGCCAACCAACGGGTACACAAAATTCCCCTGTGGATTCTGGGCCAGAAAAAAATATCAAAAAAATATTAAAATGAAAAAAAAATAGATTGTTGTAGAGCAAGAAACTTCAGGGGTATGAATGAGGAGGACCACTCAGAACTTAAAAGTCCAGGGAGTCGCTCCTGGAACACCGCGCGCCCGGAACAGCCGCACCCCTCGCGGCGTGGGATGGGGTGGGGTGGGAATGGGGCACCCCCAGGAATCCGGTCCCGGGAAGGGGCGGCGCTGGCGGGGAGAGCCGCCCCGGGGTGTGGTTCCGAGTTTCTTAAGGAACCGGCGTGCCCGGGCCCCGACTCGAGCCGCTGTGCCGCCGCGTCCCGCCATGGCACCGCACGCACCGCGCGCCCTGCTCCTGGTCGCGGCCGCCGGGCTGCTGCTGCTCCTGCTGCTGCCCCTCTCCTCTTCCTCCTCTTCGGACGCGTGCGGGCCCTGCGAGCCGGCCTCCTGCCCGCCCCTGCCCCCGCGCGGATGCCCGCTGGGCGAGACCCGCGACGCGTGCGGCTGCTGCCCGGTGTGCGCCCGCGGCGAGGGCGAGCCGTGCGGGGGCGGCGGGCCGGGCCGGGCGCACTGCGCGCAGGGCATGGAGTGCGTGAAGAGCCGTAAGAGACGGAAGGGTAAAGCCGGGGCAGCGGCCGCGGCCGGCGGCGCGGTGGTGAGCGGCGTGTGCGTGTGCAAGAGCCGCTACCCGGTGTGCGGCAGCGACGGCGTCACCTACCCCAGCGGTTGCCAGCTGCGCGCCGCCAGCCTGCGCGCCGAGAGTCGGGGCGACCGGGCCATCACCCAAGTCAGCAAGGGCACCTGCGAGCAAGGTGGGCACACCCCTGCGCGCCCCTCTTGCGGGACCGACCCGACGGGGCGGGCTCCCCGAGAATGCCCGAGACCCTAGTCCGTCCGGGTGGCATCGGGGAGATGGATTAGAGGGGAGGAGGTGGGGGTATGGGGACTCACTCCCCACCACCAGCATCTTGTTTGGAATGTGTGGGGATGGAGTTTCCATGATTTAAAAACAAAAACAAAAAGAAAAGAAAAATGAGAACTTGAAGAGCGAGTGTAAATATAGAAGATTTTTTCCATTGCCTCTGACCCCCAACATAACCCAAACTCGCCCCGTGATTCATGCTCCTTTAGATAAAGCTTTTCCCTTTCTGTTGAGAAAGCAAAGATACCACTTTTCTCATCCTTTCGGATAGGGATGTAGACAGAAGTGCTGTCAAGGAATGGGAAAGGAAGTTGGATGACAAAGGAACTGCCAAAGTTGATCTGAAACTGCCAAAATGATCTGAACCCTGGGGCTCCACTTTGATACCTGAAATATTTTGAGCCTCCTCATACCTTTAGATGTGACCCCACTCCAAGTAACAGGACTTGTCGAAAATTGCTTATCCCTGGGCCCGGAGAGATAGCACAGCGCTGTTTGCCTTGCAAGCAAGCAGCCAATCCAGGACCTAAGTGGTTGGTTCGAATCCCGGTGTCCCATATGGTCCCCTGTGCCTGCCAGGAGCTATTTCTGAGCAGACAGCCACGAGTAACCCCTGAGCACCGCCGGGTGTGGCCCAAAAACAAAACAAACAAACAAACAAAAAAAGAAAAAGAAAATTGCTTATCCCTGATCTAATTGGCTAGATTGTTAAGAATTCTCTTTTTTTATTTGGTTTGGGGCCACACCGACCGCTGCTCAGAGATTATCCTGACTCTGCACTCAGGAATAGCTCCTAGCTGGCTCAGGGATATCACATAGATGCTGGGAATCAAAATTGGGTGGACTGCATGCAAGGCAATGGATCTATGCACTGCACTATCTCTCCAGCCCTGTTAAGAATTGTTTTAAATTGGGGCAAGAGCAATAGTACAGTAGGGAGGGTGTTTGTCAATCTCTGACATCCTATATGGTCCCTCCAGCCTGCCTGGAGTGATTTCTAGAAAAAAAAATTTTTTTGGTAATAGGTTGTATGATTTTCTAATATTAAGGAATCCACCTATTGGAAATTACAGAGAGGTGGGGGCACACCTGGCAATGCTCAGGAGTTGCTCCTGGATTTAAGTTCAGGAATCACTCCTGGCTATCTTGGGAGGCCATATTGGATGCCAGTGATGGAACACTGGTCGGCTGCTTGCAAGGCAAGCCTTTACCCACCGTATTATCTCTCCAGCCCTAAGAAATTATAAGGTTCTTAGGAAAAGTTACTAATTATTTGTGAACAAAAATAAAAGACTATGACTTTGAAGAAGTCTGTTACTACGTAATTTTTGGAAATGATTTTGTTTTTCCTAATTGTACCTTTTTTGTGTAATTTGTCCTCAGACTGCACTATTCAGTAGGAATGCCTTTGACATTAATTTGTCATTTATTTTATTCCAAACAAGTCCAAGCTTGCCATAAATGAGTGGAGAAAATAAGCAGAGACCAGACTTAGCAAAGAAGTCGGAGAAAACACTTATATTTTTTTCTTACTCTGCTCCCTGAAATAACATTTTCCATAGGCAGTACTTACTTTCAAAGGAAAGTCAGACATCCAACAAATCTTGGCTTTTGCATTCTTGGTTCTAGCCAGGGAATAAAGGGAGGGAGAAGGTTCTTCTGAGAGGACAGAAGCAGTTCCCTCTTTAACAAGGATTGAACTTCCTCCAAACTTTCCAAATAATTCTTCCCTTAGAGCTTTTCCCAGAAGTCCATAGGCTGATATGTCTTATGTCACCCACTTCAGAGTGACTATTGAAAAAGCTTCAATTGGGTAATTTACTGTTAACTATGTCACCATCACCTTCAGCATAGAAAAGCTCAACCTAAAACAATGCACATCCTTTCCCAAGAGAAATAGTCATTTGTTCTTTTGGATCTAACTTATCAGTTCAGTCATGACATGTACATAGTTTATAAACTCATTCCAATATTAAGATTTTTCTTAGAAACTTTCCAAGGGAAATCCCCCCCCTTAATTTATCCAAATTGCTGATATTTGCCTTAACGGAGCAAACATTTAACTTGGTGATTATCATTTTACAGTCTCTAGCTAAGGAGGTAGATTAGGTTTGCTTTTTGTTTGTCTGTTTTAGGTTCATAACCAGTAACATTGGAAAACTACTTCTAATCTCCTGATAGTGTTTGGCGGAATAATCAGTACTGATTGTTCCCAAATGCAGAGCATAAGTTATAGACTAGCTATCTTCTAGGTCCCAATAGTTAGTTGGATTTGGGGATACTTTGAAGGGTTTGGGGGTCACACCTAGCAGTGCTCAGGGAAAGTATGGGGTGCCAACAAATGCTCTGCATATTTTACTATTGTTTCAGCCCCTGTAGTTAATTTTATCCCAATTTCTTCTGTGATTTACATCCCTTTGCACTCACAGCATGGTGATAAAATACTGCAATTAATCAACTTCTACAATACAACCTCATTACTATATGCACCTAACTTCTCACCATCTCTCAAAAGCCGAGTTTTTCGCACTTTTTACACCTGTGAACCAACACCTGTCCATAAGGCCAGTGGTTTTATAACCAAGGTGGTAAAGTAGTTGTTTTCAGCCTTTCTGCTACTGCAGACTTTCACCATCCATGGAGGCTACCGCTCTAGTTTCCAAACCCCTTGAGGGTACAAATATTTATCTTTGAGTAAATGTTAGAAGTTTTAGAGAGATGGGCTCTGAGACCACTTCCTGCAGGTGGCTGAGCTGAAAAGAATCAACACCACAGAAGTGCTTCCCCATGGCAGAGACAAATGGGACAAACAGCTGATCTCCCACTGCATAGCCTTTTCAATGTGTTTTGGCAGAGAAGCAATCCCTCGCAGAGCACACTTTAGCTCTGTGCCCTTTAGTATCAGGACCTTGCAAAGAATAAGAAATGAAACTAGGGGTGCCCGGAGCAATAGTACAGCAGGTAAGGCTCTTGCCTGGAATACGACCAACACTGGTTCTATCTTTAGCATATCCTGTATGATCCCTTGAAAACTACCAGGGGTAATTCCTGTATGTAGAATCAAGAGTAATCCCTAAGCATTGATGGGTGTCACCAAAAATAATAAAAAATTAAATAAGTATAAACAAAAGAAATATAACTGGGGAAATTGGTGGCAGGAAAGGAATAGTGGTGAAGGAACATGTTGAAGTGTTGTGTCACTGAATATCAACCATCAACAATTTTTTAACTATTTCACTATGATTCAATTATCATAAAAATTTTTAACGAATAAGAAATGGGCTGGAGTGAGAGCCAAGATAGCAAAGATAGCGGTAGAACATTTGCTTTGCATACAGATGATCTGGGATGAATCCAGGTTTGCTACTAGGTATTCCATTTGGTCCCTTGCATCTGACAGGAGCAATTTCTGAGCACAGAGCTAGTGGTAACCCCTGAGCATTTCCAAATGTGGCCCAAAAACCAAAAAAAGTTTTCTAAGACCCTCCAACCATTTCGACTTGCAGAATAAAACTGCCTTCTGCTTACTGGAGGTTCGAGAGGAAGGAACCCCACACTTGTTTCATTAATATGTAATTCTTGTACATCTAGCCTGGGGCCGTGCTGTGCCAGGTGCTCTACAGCCAGGGTTGCACAAAACAGATCTCTTCTTGCTAATTAAGAAAGTAATTTCACAGATTGCAAATTCATCTCCCAAAACACTTGTTTTGGTGCCCTGGAATCTTCCCCTCTTATCAGATTCACCTTCTGAGGGGAGAGTTCTGCTTGTGTTTTGGGTCTGGGAAGAGACAAAGACATCTTCTTGAAAGCTTGAAAGACTAATGAACACATAGTCTCAAATCTTTTGTCTTTCTCTGTGTAGTGCAACTGGATTTTAGTGAAGTCTCGAGAAACCAGAAAAAATAGGGGAGTGGATTTGATAATTCCGTTTTATAAAGACTTAATATAGTGAAGTAAAGATGCATAATGAAGCTGACAATGGAAAATAACCTGGTTCTGCTTATTTATTCTGGGTCTTCATTACACTTTTTTCCCCATATTCCACTCTCTTTGAGCTCCATGACAATCCCTTTTTACCACCTTAATTCCTTCGGATACTATCCCCTTATTCTCCTCCAGAATTAATTGTACCTGTGAAATCAGTATTTATTCTTAATTCATCCACTCTTGGTGGGTGGGGGCAATGTTCAAAGGACTCAGGGAATCTTCTACAATTGTCAGCTAACTAGATCAGCTCAGGGCCTCCAGGTACCTGGAGAACCAAAGTAACTTGGAGAACCATGTGGTGCCAAGTCAGCACATAGAAATAGAAGGCTGTGTCTTAACCATCTTTCTCTCTGGCCCCAATTTATATATTCTTAAGTGTCCCCCCACCTTAGTAACAGTAAAGGATGAACTTTACACAACCTTAATGGGTTTATGAGAATAAATTTTGACCATGATTTTGTTCTGTTATTTGGGATTCCATCCTCTGCAGTCCAGCCCTATTATCAGACCCTCACCAATACCATTTTTCCCTCTTCGAACACAGCCTTTAAGGATCACCCACTTTCTCTGTTTATACTCTTTGACTCTTAGCTCTCCAGCCCAGTGACATCCTGATTCTTCTCCAATTCCACATGGGCCGTCAGCCATTTTCCCCAGCAAATGTTTCTTGCTCTCACACTGCAGATATATGTGTAAGCAAAAGGCACTCTGGCAGAACAGCCAAAGCACTGAGCTCTAAAACACAGACTCCCAGGCTATGAATCTTAACTATGCCATTTAGTCAGCCCTGAGCAAGTTGGTGATCTCTCTGGGTCTGAGTTTTCTCACGTGTACTACAATAATGCTAATCAAGTTATACCAGAGAGTGGTCATGAAGATTCAGTATTGTGTAGATTACCAATAGAAATCACTCAATAATTCACTGTCATTATTTAATTTGGCATACACGAGGGAAGGGTAACTTTTAATTTAATTATTATAGTTCTTAGTTTGGCTCACATTGTTTTAACAATAGTGTTAACACTTCGGATTTTGATCTACACAGTTACTTTAATCACCACTTCCAAGTACCCAAGATCCACACCAATATTTTTATGTTACATCTAGTCCCCCTCTTTTTTCTCATCACCCCCCCTTCCTTTGCATTCTCAGTTTTATACTCCAGGAACAAAGCTTTTCCATTATTTTAATGAGGGAAGGAAATCTTTGCTTTCTGATCCAATCCAGGTCCTAGTTCAGAGTCTGGCAATAGTAAATACTTAAATATACATTGTATGAATGAATAGTACTTTGTCAGTCACTTTCTGGTCTCAATGGTAAGCATACTTGAATTTAAAAAAAAAAATCACACTCTCCTAGTAAACAGCTTGAGACAGAAATAAGCATTATTTATTAGATACAGCAGATAAGGTTAGGATGGGGAGATGAGTGTTATGAATTGAAATGAACCAAGCAAGTGAGGACTTCAGCAAGGACCACAAGAATCCTTGAAAATACTCTAGAATTAGTTCAGCACTTCTACACTGTTCCAGCTGCCTTCTTGAAAGTCTGGTACAATTCTAGACTGGAAAGTCCTGCAGGATGGTCTACATCTTGGGTAGAAGAGGGACACTTAGTAAACATTTGTTGATGAAACAGAGGAATCCTCTTAAGGAAATGTCTTGCCTGATACAGAGAAGCATCTGGGACCTTTTAGTAGTGGTAAAGATGCACTGACTTTGTTCATCAAAACCATGAAAGTTTAGGGCCAGGAAAAGAGTACAAAGGGGTCTTAACGGTACTTGCTTGCATGAAATCAACCAGGGTTCTATCCTTGGTGCCACAAGTAGTTCTCAAAGCTCCTCCAAGAGTCACTACTAAGCACAAAGCCCCTATGTGGCTCAGAAACCAAATAAGTAAATTAGGAGCCAAAAAGGTGGTTCACGCTACTCACTCAATCTGCTGAGTTTAAAAAAAAATAACAACTCAACTACAATCAAATTTAATTTATTCAAAGTCTTCTTTTAAGTACCTTCACACTTAGGAAAACACACAGTGGGTTCTTGAGCCTCCTTGCTCCCTTTTTATCTTACATAGAATTGACCTTTCTGAGATCTAGGGCACAAACTACATCTAAGAAGAGTCTGTGCTCTTAACATTAGGTGGGTCCCCAGACCCCGATGTTTCCACATACTCTTCCTGGCTAGAAGTTGTTTCAAATTGGTCCAAAACAATAAAAACTGTTCTCGGGGGCTGGAGAGATAGCATAGAGGTAGGGTGATTGCCTTGCATGCAGGACAGTGGTTCGAATCTCAAGCCTGCCAGGAGCAATTTCTGAGCATAGAGCCAGGAGTAGCCCCTGAGCACTGTCAGGTGTGACCCCCCCCCAAAAAAAAAAACATTGTTCTCTAAGTGGAATAAGTTTCAGTCAAGATTTTGATTATCCAAAATTTATTTTGATTCATTTGAAAGTTCTTTGAGAGGCTCTTTGTAGATTTGTTTTTAATGAGTCTACAACATTTGTTGATGTACCCATGTTCTGGGCCAAAGCAATGGCACAGAGATAGGGTGTTTGCCTTGCATACAGCCGACCCAGGATGGACCTGGTTCAATTTCCAGTATTCCATATGGTCCCCTGAGCCTGCCAAGAGCAATTTCTAAGCAGTCTGGAAGTAGGGTGTTTGCCTTGCATGCAGAAGGACGGTAGTTCAAATCCCAAGTCTGACAGGAGCAATTTCTGAGCATAGAGCCAGGAGTAACTCCCTGAGTGCTGCCAGGGGTGGCCTAAAAAATCAAAACAAATAAATACTCATGTTGTATCACTACACTTTGGTGAATTGGAGGGAACTTATGATCTGTATGTACTATTTGATCTCTGTCTCTTTCTGCTAACTTGACTCTAAAGCCCTTGGAATGTTCTATTGTTGAGAAATACCAAAGTGTCCTTAAGTATGTGACTGAGGTAGCATTTGGAAAGCCTCTAAGGTCTTTGTTCCCTAAAGAAGGGAGCTAAGAGATCAGAGAGAGAGCTCAAAGGGCTGAAGAGCATGCTTTGCATGCAGGAGGCCTGGGCTTGGTTTCCCCATACACTTCTGGGAATGATCCCCCAGATACTGAGCTGAGGTAACCCCTGACAGTACTCAATATGGTCCCATACATCCTCCCTTCAAAGAAAGATGAGGGGTTGAATGCCAGTGTTGCCTCCTCTGTGCTTAATTGATGAGAACTTTCAGTTTCATCTGACTTCCAGGGAAGAAGGTGGAACTGAAGATTAAATTCAATAGTAAATGGCCAGTGATTTAAACAATCATAGACGTGTATTGACATGACACCTCAATAAAATCCCAGAGGAAACAGGTTTGAAAGGCTTTTGGAGGATGAACATGTGGAGGACAGCATGTCCAACCCACTCACTTTCCATGCCTTGATACAAATGCCTCTTTCACCTGGCTGTCCCTAAACTGAAGGCTAATATAATTTTAATAAATTAGTAACATGGTGAGTAAAATTTGGCTTTGAGTTCTGTGAACTGCTCTAGCAAGAAGGGATTTGTTGAAATCTCAGACTTCCCACTAGTTGGTGGGAACAGGTGACAACTTAGATTCATAGTTAATGACTGAAATGAGGGTGAGTTGGAAGGGGAGATCAATTTTTTTTTTGTTTAGGGGAAATGCTTGGATGTTCTCAGTCCTTACTATTTGCTCTGTATTCAGGGATCATTCTTAGGATACCAGAGGTTGAATTCTGTTCAGTCACATACCTTGCTGTAGTTTCTATCAATCCTAAAGGGAGACCAGATTGTAAGACTTAACCTATGAAATCTTGGTGTATTTCAGGGGCAACAGTGTCAGGATTGAGTTGAATTGTAGAGCACCCAACGAGTGTCAGAGATTTGTTTGATGATGTGAAAAAATGCACTGTGACTGGCAGCAGAATCATAGAGCTTAGTGGAGAGTTGAAACTGAGGGTTCCAAAGTGGCATGAAATTGTGAGTGGTCTGATTTATCTCATGGGAATGCAAATCAGTGTAATACTTTGTTAAACTAACACAGTTATACCATAAGAATGGGCAGTGATTCCAGAGGTCAGGGATTCTTAACTCATGATTGCAGAGAAAACCAGGAATTGTTTCATGCAAATGTGTCATAGTCTTAAAATAAAGAGCAAAATGAGGGAAATGAAGTATTTCATGGGTTCAAAGAAATGCAATTTGGCGGTTTGGGGTGCATAGATTCAGATGGAAAAGTGTTTTCTAAAGTGAATGCACTCCCTAGGATAGCTGGGGAGTGGGGCTTCTGGAATGATCCAGGAGGTGGCAGTAGCCAGTTTCATTTGTAGGTGGGGGTTACTTTCTGTTTATTTGTCTAAAGGAGGTTGATTGTTTTGTATTTTTCTGAAAAGGGGATTTGAGGCCAAATAAGTTTGGAAACCTCTCTGGAAGAAGATAAAATGTGTCCAAGAGGAAACAAAAATTCATATGGTGTTTTGTTTGGGGGGAAAAAAGAGAAAGATGATGTAAATCGTTAAGGAAAGATTAATGAGTCTTAACAGCCTAAACTCTTCTGTTATTCATGTTTGGTTTCTGATTCATCACCAAAAAGCCAACTGTCCTCATATCCAGATAAATACTCAAACAATTATTGGCTTGGTGGCTTCTTAAAACAATTATATTGGGCCCAGTCTAAAGGTCTTAAACACAATGCAAACAGTACACATGCATTTTCTAAATGGCTCCCCAGCTTTGTTTTGAAAATGGCATCATACATGCCAGCTTTTCACATCTCACTAGCACAAGGAAGAGAAGGAATTAGCTGTGAAGAATTAGTATGAGGTTAGTATAGCATTCGAAGGAAGGAAGGGGCATTAGCTGGGACCTTGTGGTGCTGCCCAGCAGAGTGGGAGAACTGGACTTTTAGCAGAGCCTCATGAGGGAGGCCCTAAGGCCTGAGGAGAGGATAGCTACTAACAAGAACAATGGGTGCCACTGAGTCATACAATTGGAGCTGAACTTTTTTATTTTGGGGAAGGGAACATCCAGTAATTCTCAGGATTTACTCTTGGCTCTGTGCTCAGGAATCACTCCTGGCAATATTCCAGAGTGGTGCTGAAGATCAAACCTGGATTAGTCGCATGCAAGACAAGTGCCTTAACACCTGAACTATCTCTCAACCAGGGATCTGAGCTTTTAACTTGTCTCTAATGGTGCCTATGGTTTGACCATGGATTGAATGGGAATAATTTTAAGTCTCCCATTAGGAAGCTGTTACAAGAATCCCTAGATGCCTTCTTCAAAGGGCCTATAGTTTCTCCCTTGATTTTAGAGACATTGTCAAATACAGGTCCCAATGAACTGTGTCACTTAAGAGTGAAAGGACGAAGTCTGTTTTCTCTTATTAAAAGACTCACGCAAAGCACCCTCGCCTGTCTCACCTGCTCCCTGACCAGCCCAGCTCTCTTCCTTACATGAGAAAACTTTTTCTCGCACTTCCTCATCCTGTCTCCTTAACACTTTCTGAAACAAAAAAAGTCACATTCAGATGAATAAACCCCAGCCAACAGAAGTGCTTTAAATATCTTTCTGATCCAGACAGAAAGTACAAAACGGCTGGCACCCCCTGCTTTGCATGTAGGAGGCCTAGGATTGATCGCTGGTACCACCGGTCCCCCAAGCACCAGGCCAAGAGTATTCCCAGAGTGCCACTGGTGTGGCCCCAAAAACTAAACAAACATATTTTCTCTGGCCTTCACTGCCCTCTAGAGCACAGAAAAATTTAGAACATTTAGTGGATCACTGATTCTTTCTTATCACTTGACCCAGTTTTAATCATTAGCATTTGAACAGATTTGGAGAAACCCAATGTTGCTTTAGAATAGAGTAAGGGATTAATTAAGGTATTTGCTTTGCAGGAGGCTGACCTCAGTTGAGCACTTCCAAGCCTTGCCAGTAGTGTCCCCTGAGCACTGGAGCCAGGAATAAACCCTGAGACAGGCGGGTGTGGTCTAGATCCTTCCAAATATAAAGGGATATAAGACTATATTATTTAGGAAAGTAATCCAAAGAACAAGTCTTTAAATGGAAGATTTATGACCTACTGTGTCCTCAGGAAAGGGAATCAAAAGACTTGGAATTAAAGGCACACTTAGATCATGCACCAGGAAGAACTTGTCGGTAAAACCTGCTGAGCACAGGAAAAGGCCCTGTGGGTATCAGAAATTCTGTCTGGAGTCTCCTTTGAGGAGCTGTGAGAGAAGCCCAGTAAGGAGGGGAAGCATCTGGGAAAAGTTGTTCTGACTTGGAAGAGATTTGTGCACCCTGGCGATGTGACACAGAAAGAATAAGAGGCGTGGCCTTTATTGTCAGCCTTAAATATAATTTCCATCCTGTCCCTGGAGACTTGTCTTCAAGGTTTACTGTAGACTTGCCTTCTTTTTTTAAAAAAATATACTGCCTTATAAGGTGCTCTTTGGGGGAGTTTAATGACAAAACACCCTTGGCTAGTACTCAAGGCCAAGCTGGCCTTCCCTTATTAGAATTCCTCCCACTGTGGATAAGATTATGGTGCTTCCTTTACCTCAAACTACCTCCCAGATGAACAGACTGCATCTGTGGCTTTCGTTGTAAGACAAATAACAGCTTGTTTCTAGCAACTATTAAAAGGGAGATCCCTAAGTTGTTGTGGACAGAACCATTAAACCAAGAATGTATGCATAACCTTTACTGTAGTTTAGATCCAAGACTGGCAACATTGGAAGATTCTGAGATTGAAAGAGACTTTTAAGTAAATAAATAAGTCTGCTTTGAATATTTTCCTGAAACCCTTCATGTTTTATAAGTAGGTGAGATATGGCCAGATATGACTATAGAAATTTGCCAAGTCTATGCCAGGTTGGATTTTTCCAGATCAAAATCATTACACTACAATCCCTCCCCAAGATAAAGTGAGGAGATCAGGAGAAGAAAGGCAGGGTTGATCATGTAAGTAGAAAATGTTTATTTTTGACTTAAAATTGATGCTAAGTGATGGAACTCTCTTGTCTTCCTAAATTGGATTAATGCAGTATGATCTGGCGCCTTTGAGCAAAATTTCATTTGTTGAATTGACTTCACCGCTCTACAGAGGAAACAGAATAAAGTAAAGTAGAAACAGCTAGAGCTAACATGAACAGACACACATATACACACACACCCGAATACCACCATAACACATATGCACACATACACCACCCCCAACAAACACACACACACGTGCAAATACCACCCCAACCCATTCCATGAGGCCAACAACCAGTAGGTTACCAGAGAAGCAGCTATCCAGGAAATTTACCAGTGCCAAAGCAGGCTAGGGCCCAGAGCCAGAGTGAGAGCACAGCAGGTATGGCATTTGTCTTGCACATGGCTAACCCGGGTGAAATCCACAGTATTCCATATAGTCCCCTGATTCTGCCAGGAGTAACCCCTGAGCGTTGCCAGGTGTGGCCCCAAAACAAAACAAAACAAAACAAATAAAACAGGCCAGGTCTGCAAAAAGTTTTATGTCTAAAAAGACAGGTTCAGGGCCACTGACTGGAAAGATAATCCAATAGCCCGGAGTTTATGCATTGGATTTCGGAGGTCTGAGTTGATTCCTGGCACTGCATTGTCCCTTGAACATCTCATAATCTGTGTGTGTCCCCAATCCCAAAGGTACTGAGCTGGAAGTAGCCCCTGGCAGTTCCAAGTGTGGTCCCAAAAGCCAAAAGAGGAAGGAGGGGAGGAAGACATAAACTTCTTATGATTATTACCAAAATCAAATTACTGAGGGGAGATAGAAGTCCCATATAAGCTGTCTGGAGCACAGGTTCAGTCACCTGGTAGACTGAAGTCACTTGCATATGAGCTCTTCCTTTGGTTTGTAAGGGGAAGATCAGGAATTTCATTTTGGTCTAAGTAGCAGTCTCCGTGCTTCACTGCCTCTGCAGGCTCCCTGGGTTGCTCTGTGCTGCTCACAGCACCCAGGAAGGTAAGGACAGTGATTCCAGTTTCCAAAGAAGGAAACTGAGGGTCAGCAATGAATAACCGCTCTGTTATTTACAGGTGGGTTCACCCTCTGTTATACTATATATTGTGTCCACACAGACCTAAAGAAGCATATATCTATATGGATAGATAGGTAGCATATATATATATAGATATCTATATATATATAGATATCTATATATATATATGGATATATAGAGGACTGATTAGAGAAAATAATTTCAAAATCAGCCTTTTACAGAAGTTAAGTGATTCACAAGAACTTACCTTGGGTGTGAACAAGTTTCAGAATACTTGAATAAGTTATTTTGATTACCTTTTTTTTTTACCAATGAACAAGAGACTACATTATCATCTAATTAGCTCTTTTTACATAAAATAACAGATTATGATATAATTTAATTGGCTTGTTGTTGTCTAGTAGGCCTTTAATAGATGTCATATTATAGCTAATGAAATGGGGTGGGATCTTTTGGTTTTGGGGCTATACTTGACTGGGGAAGGCTGAGGGAGGTTGCTCCTGACTTTGTGCTCTGGGTTGCTCCCAGCCTGCTGGAGGACCATGCAATGGTGGCAGCAGAACCCAGGCCACCTGTATGTAAAGATTGCACTTTGTCAACTGGGCTTTCTATAGCACAAAAACCGTATTTCTTTTTGGTTTCTGGACCACACTCAACAGGTATTGAGGGATTACTCCTAGCTGAAAGCAGTGCTTAGAATTATGGGTTGGGATCAAACCAGAAAGGTGATATGCAAAGCAGGAGCCTTATCTCTCTGGCCTCAAGATGGTATTTCATGAATGAATGAACAAATGAATGAGTGAATATCTGTAGAGGAGACCTCAGAACCCTGAACTCCATTTACCATCAGTTCTTTCAGTGTCTAGCAAACCTGAGCACCAGTTTCCTCGATTTGTACCAACAGATTCTGAAGGGGCAGTTAGGGGACTTGGATGTGATGTGTGTTCATCCGCCAGACCCTTCTGGTAACTGTGACTAGGTAGGAGAATGAAAATTGCTAAGTAACTATCATCTTCTCCAGTGCTCACTTTCTCCAGTGGTTTTAGCTGAGCACTGACTCAGAGCCAGGCCACCAGGTCCTGTCACTCATCAATTGTCCTGGTTGAAATAATAATATTTACTCCACATCTAAGCTGCAGGTCATGGTAGGAGTTCTCTTGAGGGAATTTGTGTTTTCAAGAACTAAAGCTCTTTTTTTTTTGGTCCATCAGGTGACAACTTGCAGAAGAAAATTTATGTAGGAGTTTGAAAACTTAATTAAGCATAATCCATTTTGATTTTGAAAGGCAAGACTAAAAAGAGCGCCTTAATATGCAAACAGGCAGAAAATGCAGCTGACTCCAATCACCCCGGCTTTCATCTTGTGTTTCTCCAAGAAGGGCTGCCTCCGCTTGGGGCACAGGGAGGGGGTGCAGAGACTGTCTCTTCCCTTGAGCAAGAGAGGCTCAAAGGCATTTCATGTACATCTCAGCAGATGAACAGGCCAATAGGCCAAGTGGTTGCATTGGGAAAGCTTTAGATCTAACATCTGTTCTTTTCTGGGCTAACTCCCCCAAGCAAGGGGAGGGGGAAAATATTATAAAAAAAAAAAAAAAAAAAAAAGATCTCCTGGAGGCAAAGCAGTTTCATGAGCATTGAGTGGAAATAAAAAATGGATCAGACCTGGGACCGGAGCGATAACACAACGGTAGGGCGTTTGCCTTGCATGTGGCTGACCCAGGACGAATCTCAGTTCGATCCCCCGGTGTCCCATATGGTCCCCCAAGCCAGGAGCGATTTCTGAGCGTATAGCCATAGCCAGGAGTAACCCCTGAGTGTCACCGAGTGTGGTACAAAAACAAAACAAAACAAAAAATGATCAGACCTAAATACCGAACCCAAAGTTAATGACAATAGAATCAAGAGACCCAAACCACAACAAGCTATACACAAAAGGGACCTGTTACACTAGCAGTCTAGGGGGCTAAGGGTGGAGGTACGGGATGCATGCTGGGAACAGTGGTGGAGGTAGGTCAACACTGGTGGTGGGAATTGCCCTAATGCACTCTCACTCTGTACCTTAAATATAACTGTGAAATTCACATTGGTCTCAATAAAAATTAGGAAGGAAGGAAGGAAGGAAGGAAGGAAGGAAGGAAGGAAGGAAGGAAGGAAGGAAGGAAGGAAGGAAGGAAGGAAGGAAGGGGGAGGGAGGGAGAGAGGGGGAGGGAGGGAGGAGGGAGGGAGGAGGGAGGGAGAGAGATCTCCTGGAATATTCAGAAGGTTTTGAAAGAGACCACACAGAAATGAAGTTTTCTGAATTTCAGAACGACTCCCTTCTCCATGGGGACTCTTCAAGCGTTCTGCTCAGAAACCAGAAATCCAACGGCGGATTTCTGAGCAGCTGCACCAATTACATTGCTTTTCTGCTTTCCAGGGAACACTCTTCTCCTCCCTCGCCCACACCACCCCCTTACTTTGCCTCAAGAATCCCTAGAACATGTGAAAGCAAAAGAATTGCTTAAGCAGCAGGACAGTCTGAGTTAGAAACAGACCATTAGACAGCTGCTGCTGTGAGACCTCCATTGGGGAAAAAAGCAGGAATGGATGAGATCAAGGCTCAGCCCAGTTTTCAGCTGGGCTAGGGTTGGGGCCAGGGCTATCAGAGCTTCCTCACTCTGCTCAGTTACCTTGGCTAGGATAAAGTTGGTATACAATTCGGCTTAGGGTTACATTTAGGGTTAGGGTTAAGTTTCATATAAGTTTTAGTGGTTAGGCTTGATTATGTGTAGTATTGAAAATGGAAGTTAGGTATAGGTGATTGTTCAATTTAGGCTACTTAGTCAATTTTGCCTATACTTGGGTAAGGGTTTGTATAAGATTTAGCTAGGATTAGGGCTAGGGTTGTGGGCTGTCACCTTTTAGTGCAGTGGTTTTGATCTTGTCTGTAGACATCAGAATTTCCTAGTACAAAATGCCGGTGTCTGCATTCCTCAAGATTCTGATTGAAGTTGTGGTAGGCTAGTGACTTAGGCAGGAGGGCTTTCAAAATCTTCAGATGATTTAATGTTCAGCCATATTGTTTTAAATATATATAAAGTTATTTTGGAGGTGACTTAGGATGTACCCCTATTCTTTAGGAATATTATAATCCTGGAGTAACCATTTATTTAAAGTATAGTGTAGTGTAGTGTTACAGGAAGACCTTCCCGAATAGCTCATACTCTGTAGAGAATGTAAGCCCTAGAAAAGATGTTCTCTCAGTATAGGGCTGGGAGCTTGGCATTTGGCTCTGTGCTAGTTTCCTACTCATGCAGTGATGTTATCTGAATCAGATAGTATGGAAATAATTCAGTACCTGTCAAGATTGTTGTTCTTCCAAACTGTTTGGATGCCAGAGTACTGTAAAACAAGTACTGACAAGTACTGTAAGGCCTGGGCTGGAGCAATAGTCCAGTGAATAGAGCAGTTGTCTTGCACGAGACCAACCCTGTTCAATCTCCAGTGTCCCATATATATGCTTCCCTAGGCACTGCCAGGAATAACTCCTGAATGTAGAGCCAGGAATAACCAGTGAGCATTGCCAGGTGTGACCCAAACACCATCACCACCAAAGAAAATAGTATTCACCTAAGACCAGAGAAATAGTGCAGGTTGGCATATGGCTGTGACTGCAGCAGAAACAGTATATCAAATTCTGGCACCACACACAGTCCCCCGGGTACTTCTGGGTGTTCCTTTCCCCAAAAGAAAGAAATTTCTCACCTAAAGATACACAACTCACCATGGGCTTGGTGCTTTTACCTGTTTCCTTCACTGTTGTGTCCCTTCATCTAAATTGTCCTTGAGATATAGTAGGCACTCATATCCACTGTTATTGACTAGCCAAGAATGGATTGCAAGGTGTATTGCTGAAAGGGGAAGGGATCCACACACTGGCAGAATCCCTCTTTCTCCATATCTCTGTTAGCCCCACTGGAATCTCTGCTTGATAAAGATGGCTCTGTCCAGGATTTAGAGGAAAATCTCTTGTCACGATTGCTCCTAGAAATGATGTGGTCAGGCTTTAGTAAGCCTCCAATCAAAGTCCCTTTAACCAGTCCATTCAAAACCTGGTGTGTGTATATGTGTGCATGTGTGTGTTTCTATTTATGTCACCTATTTTGATATTTATCAATGATTTTGTTTTTACATTGAACCCATCAGCTGATTGTCTGTAACTGACCAAAGTTTATTCAACACTTATTTTCTCTCAGTCACAGCAGAGTCTTCTTTTCTTTAGAACTACTAGACGGCCTAAAGCTCTATGTTTGGGGAAGTTTTAAACTGCAAAATCATCCACAGAATGCACAGAAATGTGCATTAGTGGTGGGAAGGTTGCACTGGTGAAGGGGGGTTTTATTTATGACTGAAACCCAACTACAGTCATGCTTGTAATTATGGTGCTTAAATAAAGAAATTCTAAAAAGAAATAAATATATAAATAAATAAAATGTAAATTAAAAAAAAGTAGCACTTGGAGAGATAATACAATGGATAAGGAGCTTGCCTTATATGCGGCCTACCCAGGCTTGATCCTGGAACCCCATATGGTGTCCCCCCCCCCAACTCCACCAGGAGTGACCGCTGAGAATAGAGTCAGGAATCAGCCTTGACCATCACCTGGTGTGGCCCCAAAACAAACAATGAATAAACAAGTAGCACTAAAGAGATTTCTAATAGGGTACCTCTGACTCTACTTGACATTCACTGGATGAAGTATGGCATCAGATTGTCACTCTGTATGTTACAATAAGCCTCTAGTCACATTTTCCTTAACCAGTCCATTCAAAACCTGGTGTGTTTCTGTTTATATCACCCCTTTTTATATTTATCAATGATATCAATTATATCATGATTTTATTTGAGAGCAACAAGTTTTCATGCAAATCCAGATTGTAAAAGGTGAATAGAGCCAAAGTGATAGTATAGTGGGTAGGGCACTTTCCTTGCATGTGGCCAGCTTAAATTCAATCTCCAGAATCCTTTGTGGTCAGTCCCTTGAGACCCAACAGAAGTAATTCCCAAGTACAGAGCCATGAGTAAGCCTTGATCATTGTTAGGTAACAAACAAACAAAGGTGAATGATGAGGATGGACCGAGCTGGACATGACCAGGAAGTCAAACCAGGCACTGAAGCATTGCCCCAGGTGGTGAGGGAGAGCCATAGTGCCTGTGATGCTCCCACTGGAGCCCTGAAGGATGTGACTTTCTTCTCAGCACAAAGTAACTGCTTCATGACACACAATGACTCTGGATCTGTGTTGCATATCCTGTTCCTGTGCCACTCACTAGGGGCAACACATTTACTTGAGGTGCTTGTACAAACATAACTGTGTACCCAAGATCATATACTTTATTTGTGGCTGGGGATTGGAGGGGATTCTCAGACAGCAGGCTTGCTTGGACACCCATGCTGGGCACAGGTGGGAGGTACCCAGGATCAAACTCATGGCCTCAAGCTTATAAAAGCAGGCATTTTTAGTACTGAGCCAGCCCCTGGACCTTTCAAGTGTCTGTTTTTTCTAGATGTTATTTGGGTGACATAAATGAGGATATTTGCATAGATGAGAAAGAGAATGTTCCCCCATCTCTAAGAAGCAAACCTGAGGTCCACTTAAGGATTCATGAAGGGTGGAGATGTAGAAGCAACAGCCAGACCAAGTTAAACAGTCCCTGGCAAGTCAATAAAAATGCATAGGAACAGAAAAGCACACTCATATTTGCATATACATGTCTCATTTCTTAAATTTTAATCAAAAACAAATATTCATCTACATCTGTGGCATTATATTTAAGTTGCAAACTATATGAGCTTATAAATTATATGACTATAGCTAGATGGTATAAATGAATTATTATTAGTTTGCCTAAAGTGAAGTTCTGAAGTATACATGTGACTTTTTTTTTTTTTTTTGGTTTACTCAAAATTGATTTAAGGAGAGAATGTTGATCCCAAAGAAACTTCAAAGATGGTAAGTGCTAAAACAAGATGGAACTTCATTTTGCTCTATCTCAGTCCCTAGCTGATGTGTAAAACCAAGTAGGTGCAAAGGTTTTATGAGATTCTTTCTAATACATTCTTTGTCAGGTGTTTCACTTTTTGTTTTTTGAAGGGCTTTGGTGGGGGGAGTTTTTGTCTGTGGGTCACATACATGCAGTGTCCATAGATCACTCCTGACTCTGCACTCTGGAATTCCTCCTGGTAATGCTTAGAAAACCATAAAGGATGCCTGGGATCAAACCTAGGTTGGCCATGTACAAGGCAGACACCCTTTCTGCTGTACTTTCACTCTGATCCCAGGTGCTTTGCTTTTTGAGCAAACCACAATGAGTTTAAATTCTAGAATTAATTCTAATTTAAATTTTAAGACTAATATCCTTATTAATGTAATATTTGCTATTCTGTAGTTTCTATGAGTTCTGGAAATGTGGACTCATTTAAATTCACTTTCAATATAAATATCTTTTGTTACTGAGGAAAAATGTTTTAAAGATTTGTAGAATTTACTAAAATCAAAGATTGCCTTGTTTCTATTATATCTATTCTACATTTTATTCTTTTGATGTTTGGTGCATATATGTTGATATTATTCTTTGCGACCCTCGATGGGGGACCCCTGACCCTCGGGGGTGTGGGAATGAAGGTCGCTAGTAATTTGTGGGTTCCCTCGAGCAGAGCCGATCTGTGAAGTAAACTTGAGAGGTTAATAAGGAGAGAGCTTAAGACAACTCACGATGTTCAAAAGGATTTATTGCCCAGGGAGACTAGTATTTAAAGGCAAAATACGTCATGGGAGGTGTTACAAGTACGTCACTCAATTTTCCACCAATTACAGCTTGCAAGCGCTTATCAGCATAAGCTGGGGGCAGGAAATAGGGAGGGGTAAAGAGGTAGACCTGAGCACATGTAAAACATCTTGTTTGTACTGAAAGCACAAGTCCTGTAAAACGTTACCAAACAGGATCTTATAAATTTTACTCAGCAAGCATAAGTAAAATATCAGCTGTAAACACATTAATCTTTTGCTAACACAAAGGCAAGTTCTATATGTGTAACTTTCTTTCTGGCTGGGTGGATGGCTGCTTTGAATGTACTTTAGAGTTTAGCTATTTCCTTTGTCCTCAGGGCATGAGTGCCTCTTGTCACAGTGGGTAACAAGGTCAGGGACTTCTGAGACACCCTTTTGTTCTAGGTTCTATCAGCTCGGCTCCCCACAATTCTTGATATACTTTACTTCTTCCTTTTTATTCAGACCTATTTTTCATATGTTTAGGATATTTTCTAAATATTATCCCTAATGTTGAATAGTCATTTGAATGAACTATAATTTATACCAGTCTTGTTTTGTCATAAATAACCTTTTAATGCATACATCACATCTTTGGGCATAAATATCACCTTCATTTTGATGGGAATAATGGGGCTCACATCTGAGGGACCTATGTGCTGCCAGAGATCAGACTGACAGCCTCGACCATATGCAAGACAAACACCTTACCTTCTGTCCTATCATTCCAGCTTGTTCTGTATTGATTCCAAATGGGAAGTATTGATTCTAAATCTAAGCATTTAAGGGCCAAGGATATATGTCAGTGATAACGCAACAGCTTTGCATGAGTGAGGTTTTCCAGTTCAGTCCACAGAACTGCCCCGCATCAAAGAATGCAATCCGTCCCTCACACTGCTGATATGATCTGTGTTCCTCCAAACCAAGCACATGTAAGCACCAGAAGCAAGTGTACAAACAAACCTCTCCCAATACAACCCAACAACGAAGGGGAGGATGAATGGATACATAATGACATATGACATTTTTTTTATTCTAGTTCAGAGTTGGCCTTTTTTAAATAATTTAGATACATTTTCCCCTACAAAATGAAAGCTCAAAAGCAATGTGAACCAATATACAGTAGAAATTACTTTTTAATTAGCTTCACTCTTGGGTGGCATTTGTCACAGTCCCTCTTCAATGACATTATTGAGAATTGTGTCTTAACCCCAGTTCCTGTTCATGAAATGTGTAATAATTGACCAAAAATATCCCAAGGGCCTTTTCAATTATCTAGTTGGCATAAAAGATTGCCAGGCATCTGGAGTTTTTTGCTCAAATCATTGAGAACACTTCCAACAAGAACAGGAAAGTTGTCAATTGGCAATAATATTTGTCCCGTGTTTAAAGTCCTTTTGGCTGCTCATAAGCTTCATAATAGGGCAATGAAAAGAACAGGCCTTCATACATGATTAAATTTGGGCTCTTCTCAAGCAGGTGCATCCATGCTAGGGGTAGCTTGGAAATGTCTAGTTAGGGGGCAGGTGAGCTAAGTACAGGGATTAAGACTCTTACTTTGCACATGGTCACCCTCCTTGATCCCTGATGCTATATGTGAGCCCCCAAGAACCACTAGGAGTGACCTTTTAAGCACAGACCCTGGAATAAGCCCTGAATACCTGCCCCCTCCCAAAGGGAAAAAGAAAAGAAAAGAAAAGGTAAAGTGTCTATTGTAGTTCTAGAGAGATGCCTCAGAGGACCAGAGCACATGTGAAAGCTCTGGGTTCAATCCTTGGCACTATTTGATCCCCTGATACTGAGCAGCCCCAAGCACTGACAAGTGAGATCCTAAAAGCAAATCAAAGGGGAAAAAAGTATTGCAATGGCAGCTATCTACATGAAATGCAAAGTTCATGAAGTCTGAGAGTTTTATCTTCAGTATTTTCCACTAGAAAGTGGGCTGTAGGACTCTATTGGACTACAACCAGATACATGTTGATTATCATTTTCTCTCTGAATATGGTCTCCATTCACAATACTCAGATCTGGTAGGACCTCTTGTTCAGTCTCACTTATGAAAGTGTGACTCTCCCCTCACAGGGAGTTTCGCTTAATGAAACTGGGAAAGATTTCACATTTCACTGCATGTGCCGTTAGAGCTCTCCCTGGGTTCTTCAAGAGATTGGTGAGGCCTATTTTTCTTTTCCCTAAGACCTTCCATTTTCAGCACATTTTGCAACCGTATTTCTTTGTAGGCTTATTCTGTTGCTACAGTAATGCAACAGTTATGAAAATATTCTTCTAAAGCAGTGATGCCACATGCACTCTTTCTGGCAGTATTTTCCCTACCCTTGACAGGGAGATAGAAATCCTAACTATGTCCCAGATTCACAGAACATAGCTGAAAACTTTCATACACATGAATATGTAGGTGACAACTTTAGTCCTCACAAGAACTTCATGTCTTAAGTGTAATCTTTACATTATAAACTAGGCAGCCTGAGCAGAAGCAGTCATACAGAGGGTTGGGCACTTGCCTTCCACATGGCCAACCCAGGTTGTATTCCCAGCATCCTGTAATATAAAAGCCACAAGTTGTGATATCATCCCAGGCACTCTGTTTCTAAACCGCACACAAAGGGATCTGAAGGAGAAGGATAGAGGTGAAGAAAAAATAAGCCAAGTCAATCAGGAGAGAATACTGCAGTCAGTGACTTCTCAGGACTTCTCAATTTAAGGTGTCTGCCAGAGCCAAAAGCCAGAACTCCTATCTCTTTATTAAACCAAGTCCCAATACCAGGGGTAGGAGGAGAAAGAAAAAGAGGGGGGTACCTATACAGTGGGCTTTTATATATTAGAGGAAGAGGTTTATGGAAGAAAGAAGTTGGGGGAATGCCTTTGTTTTGGGTTAATAGTTGGGAGTCATCTTATAGAATCCCATATGACTCTCTGAGCACCACCAAGAGTGATTCCTGAGTGCAGAACCAGGCAAAAGAAATAAATAAAATAAAAAGGGCCGCTAATCTTAAGTATGGAGAATGCCCAGAGCCCTAAGTAAGAGTACTCAGAAAAGCTGGATCCAGGATTCTAGGTGAGCTGGTGTGCCTTGATACACACAAATGTGCTCATATAAAAAGCTGTGGGAAGCTAACATTGAGCCTTGGGACCTATTAAACACAGAAAGATTTTATTTTTTATTAATCATTTCTTTTTGCTACAGTAATGCAACCTTTTTGTGTTGATATATACATTTACCATTAACTAGTGTTAATGTTATAATTCTATCCCTTACACCTGAAGTATTTATTGATCTTTGGGTTCAATTTCCTCTCCTAAACAATCTATCTCTTTTTAGGATGCACCCTTTTTAGAAGCTCTTGGAGAGTAATCAGAAATTGACCCTCATAGGTCCAGGGCAAAGAGATGAAACATTGCTAGACAGGTATTTGAATAAATAAGGAACTTACAAGTTTGTCTTTTATTTATTTTTTATTTGAAGCACCATGATTTGCAGCACTATTCATGAGAGGGTTTCATGCATACAATGTTCTAATACCACACCATTCACTAGACTGCCCACTCCCCTCTACCATTGTCTCTGGTCCCCTACCAATCACACACACCCCCAACTACCTTTGGGGTAATTCTGTAAACCAATCCTCAGGTTCTATCGTCATTGACCATTTACAAAGCTTGTCTTTGCCACAGGTGAGTTGTTTTCTGTTCCCATGCCCCAACTTCTCCCATCAAATCTTAGAAAGTTTTTATAGAGACCATAACTTGGTCCAGCCATATATGCCCCCAGATGATAGTCTCCACACATTACTAACTCAAGAATGTATAATTGGCAGCTTCTAAAAAGGCACATTCCAAGGGGAGGGGGGCTGAGACATCACTAATTGCCCCAAAGGGCCATCTCATGGGTCAACAGGCGGTCAAATCCTGATGTCCCCCACAAAAGTTTCCTTCATGAAATTCCATGTATTGTGAATTGCTACATTTTCAAAATCTTGAATTATGCTAAATATTCCTAATACATGGCAATGCCTTTGTTTATTTGTCTGTTAAGCTATAGATGTGTCTTTGAAGAAATCGAGCCAGAACAGCTAAAACTGTTGCTTTAGTTAATTAAAGTCACTTCCCTTCCTAGTTCTGGCAGGGTACTTGTCTAATGTAGCATGAAAAGAATTATTCCCTGAGTACTTTCAATTAACTTGGTTGATTCAGGTGTTCCAATTTCTAATTTCCAAAGCACAATTTAGTACCTGGATCTGTTGGTTTTGCTCAATGAAATAAACACATCTTTCCACTCACGGGAAAAATGAAAAATAAGTTTTTAAAAGACATGTTATATCACTGCTTTCATTTGTTTTCTTTAAAAAAATAAGTAAAATGAAAGAAAAGGCTCTTAAATCACTGAAAAATGTACGCACTTCGGGAAGAACAGATTAAATTTTGTGTTTGGATACAGTTGATGCTGGAGAAATCTGGTTTTGTATGCATATAGGCTTGCTCATTTGTGACTGTTCATCCCTATGGAATGTGTATGAGACCTACTGAGAAGTCTATGAAATGAAGAGGTATTGTAAGGACTAGAAGGCAGAACTATAGATGCTGCCAAAGAAACCAAGAGATAGTAAAATTCTCAGGGACACTCATTTACGTCACATTCAAGGAATTCTTAAGCAAAGAGATAAAGGAACATATCTCAGCCATTTTTGAGATTTGAAGGTTCTGTTTTGTTGGGGGTAGGTGATGCATGGATCATTCCTGACTTTTGCTCAAAAGATCATATGGGATGTCAGGGATAAAACCAGGGTCAACAGCACACCAGACTATCTCCTTATTCCTGTACTATCTGTCCTGCCCACGAATTGTATTCTGTTTGCAGATATTTTAATACATTCCAAAGGGGGAGCCTTGGCAGTGGGGAAGAAGGAAAGATGGATTGCAGAAGAGCAGCAACTGGGGGTATCAGTAATTAATGTGTTCAGCTGCAGGTTATAATAAACCTGGCAACAGTGTCTTAACCAGAAAGGGATTTACTTACTTGGAGAAGAAGGAGAGCTGGTGCTGGCAGCTGCTTTGGCATTGAGAATTCAGGCTTATTCTTTCTGTTCAGTCTTCCTTTGTGTGCTGGCTTTTGTCTCCTGCTCAAGTGGTCAGGCTGATTGCCTTGCATGCACCCAACAGGGTTAGATCTCTAGCACCACATATGGTCCATCAAGCACAGCAAAGAGTTATTCCTGAGTACAGAGAGCCAGGAGTAAGCCCTGAGCACCCTCAGGTATGTCCTTATTAAAGAGAGAGAGAGAGGGAGAGAGAGAGAGAGAGAGAGAGATTTAAGAACTTAAAAAAAGAGGGGCCGGAGAGATAGCATGGAGGTAAGGCATTTGCCTTTCATGCAGAAGGTCATCAGTTCAAATCCCGGTGTCCCATATGGTCCCCCGTGCCTGCCAGGAGCAATTTCTGAGCATGGAGCCAGGAGTAACCCCTGAGCACTGCCTGGAGTGACCCAAAAACCACACACACACACACAAAGAGAATTTAAAAAAAGAGGAGCCGGAGTGGTGGCACAGAGTGGTAAGGTGTCTGCCTTGCTGGTGCTAGCCTAGGATGGACCGTGGTTCGATCCCCTCAGCATCCCATATGGTCCCCTAAGCCAGGATCTATTTCTGAGTGCATAGCCAGGAGTAACCCCTGAGCATCACCGGGTGTGCCCCCCACCAAAATAAACAAACAAAAGAAAGAATTTAAAAAAGAGAACATGGAAAATGACAATGTCAATCATATATCCCCTTTTACCAGATGGACAAATGTTTTCCAGTGTTCTCTTCCAAACAAGTGTGTTCTGATTCCATATACCAGATACCCTTAGCTATCACTGGTCAGTAAGATAAAGAAGGGTGGAGATGTGACCTAACTCAGCCTACCTATAGGAGAGTAGGTCCTCAAATAACTCATTCCATTCACATAGTTTAGCTATAAAATTGATGAGAAGAACATAATTTCAGCCCATGCAGAACTAAAAGGCATTGTTGGAGTTCCTGCTTTCATTATTCTTGTTTAGCTCAATGTCACAGTTTTTAAGAACTTGACACTGACATTAAGTAAGGACCTGCTGGTCTGCTGTAGCTACATTTCAAGGGGCCAAGGATATAACTTTTGTGTTTCAAGGCACCCAGCATCTAACATTTGTGTTTCAAGGAGTGAAGGATATAACTCAGTTATAGAGAATTTACCTTGCATCGTGATTGATACTCTGGGTTCAATCTGTAATCTCTCCTTTTACCCATGCCCCAAAAAATCATCTGGCACTTCCAAAACTATGACTGAAGACAAAGAGAAACTGAAAATTTAGTGTTTCAGAATCTGCAGACTCATTCAAACTTTACTGAGCAGTAATCAATCTCCTATGAAAACCAGATGATAAAATAGATTATGATAGGAAAAAAATTAACAATGAGCATTATAGGCAAATGTCATTCCAAAATTCACTTAGGAAAAAATCCTCTCCATAAGGTCCCAGATCTTCAGAGACTATCTTGAAATGGCATTTTCCTCTTAACAGAAATAATGGCTAATGGAGTTGAAGGTTTCTGCCTGATTAGCTATGATATATGGAAAGAGGTCATTTGAAGTGAATTTGAATACGAAGTCAAGATTTTTTAATTACTTGTATATAAATAGGTACTGTAAAAAACGTTTAGAAAACAGGGACTAGAGGGTAGGACAGCAGGTAAGGCACTTGCCTTGCAAGGAAATAAACCCTGTTTAATCACTGTCATGCATATGTTTCCTCTGAACCCTGCCAGAAGTGATCCCTGAGCAGAGTCAAGAATAAGCCCTGAGTACAGCTGTGGCCCCAAAACAAAGAAAAAAAATAGTGTTTGAAAAGATAAATAAAACCATACTTACAAGAGTCAGAAACCTGACTACATGTCAACTAAATGTATGGCTGTCAGCTCCTTTATCTTTTGACCTTTCCAGTTTCCCACCTGTGAGAAGAGAGCGAGCAGGACCTATTTTAAAGAGCTGTGGTTATGGGAAAGAAGTGAGGTAATGGATTTGAAAGCCTTTGTAACTGTAAAGCCCTATATAAATGCAAGATTTTATTCCCTTTGATTTCACTGAATATTATAGCAGCAGCTCTCAAATGTGCCCAATTAGTTAACTACCTTGTGTACATCTGTGTCAAATGTTTTCTTTTAATAGGCCACCCATGAGCCAGTGGACTATCCCCTTCATTTTAAATCACTTCCAGCCAAGTGGTGCCCAGGGACAACTTCTGTGATAATGCTAGCGTGAACCAGGCATAATTAGTAAGAAGAAGTGCTACAACAAATCCATGCGCAGTGAAATAGAAGTGCTTTAAAATCAGCATCCTCCGGAGCTAGGCTATTGCTCTCCTGCCCTTCATTAGTTGGATAATCAAGAGTTGGCAATGTTCTCCCACCTAGAAGTCCATGTTGCATATTGACCTGGAAAGGGATTTTTCCAGGTAACGATGGCAACTTTTATGTGAACCATCAATCACTTTAATGAGTACAAGTGAACATTCTATCACCCTGCCAAAAGATACAGGAATTAACAATGATTCATTCATCAGCTTAGAATTTGAGTAGTTATGTGTGGTAGATGCAGCGTGGGTGCAGACCCTGTGTCTAAGGTGTACAGTCTGATCAGGCAGTAGTAGTGAGGGCTGAGAGGAATGTGGATCCCTCATGGCCACAGAGCCACTGCAAAGATGGATTCCTGTGATACAAGGAGGAAGGAAGGGGAAGCTGTTGAACGGGGCTAGAATTTCATTTGTAGGATTAAAGTTCTTGAATTGGGTGGTACAGGCAGTACAAAGGTCTACATGGTGTCAGCATTTTTATAGAAGAAAATGGAGAAAAAAAATAACATGATGAGAGAACAATGATGGAAAAAATACCACAAACCTAGCCAATAAGGGCTCAAAGGGAAGTATGGGACACCCAGCCATTTGTGGGTCAATGCAAGGGACATAAGGAAGAATCTGGGGCCAGAGAGATAGCACAGCGGTGTTTGCCTTGCACGAAGCCAACCCAGGAAAGATGGTAGTTCGATCCCATATTCTCCTTCAAGTCTATCAGGAGCGATTTCTGAGTGCAGAGCCAGGAGTAACCCCTGAACACCGCTTGGTGTGACCAATAAAAAAAAAATGAATCTGAGGAACTGGAGCAATCTAGGCCCATAAACTCACAGATCTGTCCACCCTGGGCTAGAGAGATAGTATAGAAGAAAAAAGTCTCTTGGCATGCATGCTCAAGCCTGACTTTATCTCCAGTATCACTCGGTCACCAAAGTAAAGCCAACTGTATGTTGAGCACAGAGCCAGAAGTAGCCCCTGAGTATTGCCAGGTGTGGCTTAATGTAGAATTTTGTAGAATCACCACTTCAGTTACTATAGTAACCTGCAACTCCTTCTGCTGCTCAGCTGCTGCAAGACTGTAGCTCCTGAGGCTGCCAGGGACAGTGGTTCGATGCTATCAGGGGCACATGGGGCTCAGCTGCCTGGTGGGGCCTTGTGCCCTATCAGGGATGCCAACTTGTAGTGACTGAACACCTGGAAGAGGAGTAGGAGGAGGGAGGGAGAAGAAGAGAGGGGGGGCATAGAGAGAGGGGGGGGGAGAAAGAGAGAGGGAGAGAGAGAGAGTATCCTTTTATTCCTCCTAGATCTGAGGGGTTTCGAGAGAGGGAGAGATAAATAGAAATTCACCGACCAGAGGTGGCTCAAGAAAGAAAGAGGGATAGGTACAAAGAGGCAGCATCAGGCCAATGCTTTATCTTCATGCCCCCCACCCACCTACCCAAGGACCTAAAGGCATTGCCTGGTCACTATCCTGGGTCTCCAATGGTCTACGTTTTTCCTTTTCTACCTGGCATGACAAGGCATGTCCAGGTTCAACTGTCACTACAGTTGGGTATCCAAGGAGCATTTTCAAGTCCAACTGCCGTTGCATCATCTGAAACTTAACCTCCTCTTACCCAATAAAGTGATCACTGAAATGGGATTGGCTCACAGAGTAGAATATAAATAGACACCCTACATAAATAAGCCCCTGGATTTGATCCCCAAAAATGTTTAGGCCCCTAAGCACCATTGTCGATGACTTGTAACATCTAAAATAATAACACTGATTCCCCCTTCCATGAACTCTCCCAGGAAAGAGTCCCTCCCCCACAGAAACTTCTAATGGATAAAATTGAACAGGTAAGAGACAATAGAAAGGAAGGAAAATGAAAGCCAGATAAACGTCGAACAATTAGTGTCTGCGGATTGCAAGCCAGCTGAGCAAAGGAGAAGAGGGTCAGATCTTTCATTCCACAGTATTATCAGCGAAATTTTTCTTTCTCTAGTTTTTTTTTGGGGATTGTTGTTTGTTGTTTCTTTGTTGGGGGACCATACCCAACAGTACTCAGGGACTAGTGTCTTTGTGCTAGGCATTCATCCTCATAGATGCTCACTAGACCTTTGGGAGACATGGGATCCTGAGCTTTGAGCTTAGGCCTCCTCTCTCTCTCTCTCTCTCTCTCTCTCTCTCTCTCTCTCTCTCTCTCTCTCTCTCTCTCTCTCTCTCTCTCTCTCTCTCTCCCTCTCTCTCTTCTCTCCTCTCTTCTCTCCTCTCCTCTCTCTCTCTCTCTTCTTTCTCTCTCCTCAACTATTTTTTTCTCAGAAATACTTTATCAGGGCTGAAGTAATAGCACAGTGGTAGGGCATTTGCCTTGCACGCAACCAACCCAGGATGGACCCTGGTTTGATTCCTGGCATCCTATATAGTCCCCTGAGCCTGCCAGGAGCAATTTCTGAGCACAGAGCTAAGAGTAACCTCTGAGCGCCGCCACAGGGTATGAAACCCCCCCCCCCAAAAAAAAGAAATACTCTAGCAGATCTTCTGTAGTTAACCTCAGTGAGCTAAAATGGTGTCACTCATCACTAGCTCAACTGGCATGAGGCAGTTACTGTCCTAAGTTAAGCTTAGGGTTTAAGGGCCCCTCCTTCCCTTAGCCTCACATTGATCTCTGTTCTCCTCCCTCATCCACTGCTGTATGTGAAAATGAGATACAAAGGTTAGTTAATCCAGTCTTTTTTTTTTTTTTTTTTTTTTTTTTTTTTTTTTTTGGTTTTTGGGCCACACCCCTTTGACGCTCAGGGGTTACTCCTGGCTATGTGCTCAGAAATCGCCCCTGGCTTGGGGGGACCATATGGGACACCGGGGGATCGAACCGCGGTCCGTTCCTTGGTAGCGCTTACAAGGCAGACACCTTATCTCCAGCGCCACCTTCCCGGCCCAGTTAATCCAGTCTTAACATCTTTGATCATGAGAGATTTAAGAAACAAAGACAAATCTGGTATCCTTCAAGAAAGAAGGGACCTGTCTGATGGGGGTATGTAATCATTAACATTTGTACCAGCTGATGATCTCATTTGCTCTCAAGCCTGATTATATTATAGCTATCTTCAAATGTGACAATCATTAAAGCCTGGGAATTTTTCTGCTAATTACAACTGGTAGCCATGTGATCACACAATCAAAATGAATTATAAATGAAGTTGTTTTTGAGTCCTTTTTCTCTTGGATAAATGTAGACACATGATATACTGCCATACTATGTAATTTAACTTGGTTTATTGATACTTACTTGCATTATTGATCCTCTAATTGGCATGTATTGATAGACAAGTAATCCAGGGCCGTATATGGAAAGTGAGGACTAGTTCCCCACCTCCCTTCCCACCCCAGCACATCATAGAAGTTGCCCTGCATACTTTTCCACCCTTTTGTTTATACAGCTTATAATTAGGTTTTTATGGGATAAATTATAATGGAAAGAATGAATAAGTCATAATCGTAGTATAATGTAATAAGCAAAAGATAATCACTGTTTAAACCATTTTGTTGTCAATTTATTGACAACATTGTTGTTAATTTTGCTCTTAACTAGGGTAAGTTTCAAGAAGCACCTAGATCTCTTGTTCCAGTTATTTATTTAGGAATAAACTCAGCACCAACTACATAAACACTTTTTAACTGGCCAATTAAAAACAAAAGCGGGGGGGGGGGGGCAGAGAGATAGCATGGAGGTAGGGCATTTGCCTTGCATGCAGAAGGACAGTGGTTTGAATCCTGTCATTCCATATGATCCCCCAAGCCTGCTAGGAGCAATTTCTGAGTGTAGAGCCAGAAGTAACCCCTGAGCGCTGCTGGGTGTGACCCCCGCCAAAAAAAGGCAGAGGGGAGAACAGAACAAAGAAATCATAGCATGCAAGTCAACATATCTTTAAGATTAAATGAAAACAATACAACATGTAGCTCTAAGGAGCCAGACAAATATTACCTAAAAGTAAAAGATAAATATTACCTAAAAGTTCAAGAAATCTAATTTTACATTAAAAGAAACATAATAAAGATATAAGATCAATTTATGTCACACACACCAAAAAATGCATCTAAATATGAACAAAATGGGTTGGAGTAATGAGCAGGTAGGTCACTTGTCTTGAATGCAGCCAACCCGGGTTCAATTCTCAACACCTCATATGGTCCTCTGAGTCTTCCAGGAGTGATCCCTGAGCAAAAAGCCAGGAGTAAGCCTGGAGTCCTACCAAATGTGGCCCAGAAACTACCTAAAATAAATAGTCAGAATTTTATTCTGTTTAAGATTGATTTGAATAATTCTCAAATAATATTTTAATTCCCCATTAACTACCCTGCCTGCTTTCATCAGTATAAGAGCTTTAATATTTGACAGTGTCATAATACCAGAAGGGGTTTCTCAGAACACAACTTGGGACCCACACTTGACTAGAAAGGAAAATTCCAGTATCCTTTGCAAATTCATGTCAATGTTCAGGAAAGGCTTTCTGATCATGACTGGTATCCTTTAATAGAAAGTTTATGTCTACTTTTCTACTGTAGATATTAAGATCAACAAATCCCCAGAAACTATTCTTGACCTCAAAAGGACCCTATTACTTTACCCTTCCCAACTTAAAAATGGAAAAACTGAGGATGATGCATTGTATAATCTGGATGTGGTAGAAAACTGGTCCAAAATCCACAGGGATTTTGTTGCCCTCACCAAATTCCTCTCTGATTTATCTCTGTTCTACTTACAGTTTTTATCCCCTAATACAGGGTCTGTTTGATAAGTGCTGCTTACATAACATCCAAAGTATAAACTAACTTATCAGTACCAAAGGTGCAAGAAGAGAACATAACTTGATTTATTGCTCCAAAGTTGGGCTTTTTTCATGTCCTGGTGAGGGAATTCAACAGGTTGGAGCACATAATTTGCATGTGGGGGGCCCGGGTTTGATCTCTGCTCAGCCTGTGACTATTTGGGGGTTATATGAAAATCCCTGGGTGGTATCAGATGCTTCCAGCAGCAAATGGCTTCTGCCCAAGGTTCAGGCATTCCTCTCGGACTGCTCAGAGGGTCACCCCACACATCAAGAAGGATGTGACTAACAAAGAATGTGACTTTAGAGCCTGCAAGTCCAGACAGCTTTTGATAAACAGTTTAACAGAAGTCAGGAATGTTTTTCTTTCTGAGGAGAAACTATGCAGTTTATGGTGTGAGTGAGAGGGGTTGCAGGCAATAAATCCAAATGTCAGCTTCCTCCATTCATAAGTTTTAGGACTTTAGCAGCAATCATTCTGATGCCCTGACAGGTATTCATTTTTAAAACCTGTAGCTAGATGCAGGCCCCAACATAAGAAGAATGGGATGTCAGAGAAAGGAATGACTACCAAGCACATTTAAAAACAAACTGGACAGTGGCCAGCGGCCCTCATTCCTACACCAAGGTCAGGAATATTCCAGAAAGCATCCCCTCTGTGCTCACTTTACCCCAATAGGGATCCTCATTTCCTGTGCTGACAAAAGGGGGAAGCTCTGCAGAGGAAATGGGTGTTAACTTCCAGGATAGGCAAGTGAAGTGGACAAGATGGCATCTCAGCATTCTCAGCCCACTTGAGGATTTCCAGGAATCTTAGCTCAGGACATAGTAAAAACTGAAAAGTAGAGCTGACATGGATACCACTTGGGGAGGAGAGATTTAACAGTAGGTAGGGTGCTTGCTTTGTACATGGCCAACCCGAATTAGATTTCCAAATGATCCCCTGAGTCCTACCAGGAGTGATTGTTGAACATAGAGCCAAAGCCTGAGCACTGCCATGTGTGGCCCAAAAACAAAACCAAAAATGTATAGGTACCCATTTTTCAGGGCACAGAGAAATGATCTTTATGACCCATGGTGAATTGCTGATCTCACTTTGCTTTGTGTACTTCCATTTCCGTTGGATATTTGGTCTATCTTTTCATGTATTCTTGGGGAAAGGGTGACTAAATAGTTGAGGCAGACATTCTCTTAATATTGTTGATTCTAAATTAAAAGTAAGAAAAATAGGGGCCGGAGCTATATCATAGTGGTAGGGCATTTGCCTTGCACACGGCCAATCCAGGATGAACCCTGGTTCAATTCCTTGCATCCCATATAGTCCCCTTAGCCTGCCAGGAGCAATTTATGAGCATGAAGCCTGGAGACACCCCTGAGTATCATTGGGTGTGAACCAAACACCAAAAAAAAAAAAAAGGTAAGAAAAATAAACGCCACTTTGGGGATGGGAATGTTGCACTGAAACCCATGACTAAAACCCAACCAAAATCACTTTTGTAATCAAGGTGTTTAAATATATTAGAAAAAGAAAAAGAAACGCCATTCACCAAACTTCTAAAGAAGTTTCTAAACTTCCAAAAAAGGAGAGGAGGATTCAGTACTGGAAGAAAGGAAACCTTTTATTTTAACTTTAGTCAAACTTTTCATGTATTTGAATTCTAAATTCTTTGAAAGAAGTTGGCTCAGTTACTTCAGCCATGACCCTGGTAGCCAGGAGCTCAAAGGACTCTGGATGCAGTGGAGTCAGTGCTTTTCATAAGTAACCCAAAAACATTTGTAGGTATTTCTTGGGACTGGAGAGATGTACAATGAGTAGGGCACTTGCCTTGCATGCAGTTAACCCAGGTTCTATTTCCAGGATCCCATATGGTTCCCCAAGCACCACCAGGAATAACCAGGTGTGGTTTTCCAGGTGTGACTCAAGAACAACAATAAAAAAACATTTCTTGGGGCCAGAGAGATAGCATGGAGGTAGGGTGTTTGCCTTGCATGCAGGACTGGTTCGAATCCCAGCATCCCATATGGTCCCCCGAACCTGCCAGGAGCAATTTCTGAGCTTAGAGCCAGGAGTAACCCCTGAGCGCTGCCAGGTGTGACCCAAAAACAAAAAACAAACAAGAACAAAAACATTTCTTGCTTTTTGAAGAATCCTTTTTTTTTTTTTTTCATTTTTTATGGAAGTGACTTTGTATTAGTTACCATATTATATACGTTTCAAATGTACTGCATTCTAGAGAATCATCTCTACATGCCACATATGAAGGCCACAAAAGGTCTAATCTCTGTCCTTCACCATGCAATTAGTCCTTTTGCCAATTTACCGACTTTCTTCCCCTTCTCTTCTGGTACCCACTATTTGGTTTTTATGATCTAGGAGTTTTATAGTGTTTCTTCATTCATTTTGTTTCTTTGGCACACGGAGGCTAGTTGTGTTTGGAAGGTGGCCTACACCCACATATTTAGAAGTTGTTCCTGACTCTGTTCAAGAGTGACTGTTGGTGTTTTTAAGATGTATGTGGTACTCAGGATTTGAACCAAGATCCTGAGGTTGCAAGGCCTTACACCTGCACTATCTCTCCAACCTAGTTTTGTTTTATCTTTTGCACATAATATAGCACTTGTCTTTCTCCATATGAACCATATAAAGTGCTTCATGTTAATAAATCTTCAGAACATGCATTTTCTTTTTTATTTTTATTTCATTTTTTTTTTTTGGTTTTTGGGCCACACCCAGTAACGCTCAGGGGTTACTCCTGGCTATGTGCTCAGAAGTTGCTCCTGGCTTGGGGGACCATATGGGACACCGGGGGATCGAACCGCGGTCCGTCCAAGGTTAGCGCAGGCAAGGCAGGCACCTTACCTTTAGCGCCACCGCCCGGCCCCTTATTTCATTTTCAATGAACGTTGGTTCTTTTGTTAATGTAGGTATTTCTTTCTTCTTTCAGAACTCTCCAATGCTTGTGTTGAGTTCTGTGAGGATAGAAATTAGCATGGTAATGAACCCTTACTCAGAAAGCTGGGAACCACTCAGAATGATAACTGAGAAGTCAACCCAACCCCTAGACTTGTGGCCTTCATACTGATTCAGCAAATTATTTAACCACTCAGAATTTCTAATTTCTCATTCATGAAATGGAGCTATTAAGCATAAGCTCCTCCTTAGGTTCTTGTGAGCTTTACTTGAGAGGAAACCAGAACCTGTATTATGCTCAACAAAGGGTATGTAGGTACTTTAAATGTTGATGGTAAAGATCATAATAATTTTTATTAAGTTACTATCTTCATTGTATTTGGCCTTTTTTCTGAGGAATCAGAGCCTCCAGAGTTCAAGAAAATCTTGGTCAACCAGGACAACAATTCAATGCGAGGGCCTGAGGATAAGGGTTTTGCTCAGGCCCTGCATTGTCAGGAATTACTCAGATCACAATGGCAGTGCTCCAGGGTCTCTAGAATTAAAACCAGAAAATATCCAAGAGGTTAAGTTAAATGGTACCAGCGGTTGAACTAGGATCAGCCGCATGCAAGACCAATTCCTTAACCTTGTACTCTCTATCTCCAACAATCTTTTTTTTTTTTTACTTTTGAGCCACACATAGCAGTGCTCAGGACTTACTCCAGGCTCTGTATTCAGAGGTTACTCCTGATGGAGTTCAGGAACCATGTGGGATGCTGGGTATCGAACCCAGACTAGCCTCATCATGCAAGGCAAGTGCCTTATCCACTATGATATCTCTCTAGCACTGCAATTCATATTTTTTAAAAAAGACCAATAAACTGGGGCCTGCGTGGTGGCACAAGCGGTAGGACATTTGCCTTGTATGCACTAACTTAGAACGGACCACAGTTCAATCCCCTGGAATCCCATATAATCCCAAAGACAAGAGCAAGCATAACTAGGAGTAACCACTGAGCAACACAGGGTATGGCCCAAAAAGCAAAAAAAAAAAAAAAAAAAAAAAAAATCAGTAACTCAAGAGTTGATAAAGAATAACTGGGCTGAAGAGAATAGAGTACAGCAGGTGATGTTGCTTGCCTTACATTCAACTGTCTTGGGTTCAATCCCTAGAACCTCATGGCCCCTTGAGAATCCAAGGAGTGGTCTTTGAGCAAAGAAATAGCAGTATCCTTGAACACTGCTAGATGTGGCTCCCAAAAAAAAAGCAGGGGAAATAAGATGTGTGAGGTTCTAGGGATATATACAGTGGTAGAGCACTTGCCTTATATATGTGATGCCTTGGACTTGATCTCTGCTACTGAACATAAAAAATAAAGTGCAAGCATTACAGCCTGAAGTGTGACCCATAGTGAACACAAGAGCCAGACTATGCACATGGTCCTCAATTAAATGAGCGAGATCCAGAGGAATGCCTGTGCAAACACCATAACTATGGGAATGCTCTCCCACCCCCACAAATCCCACACCTAAATGTGTGGTCACTAGAACTAAGCATAATTTCCACAGCTCTCACCCTCATCATCACAGCAATGGAGTCCACAGAGGGAAAGGAAGGGGGCTGTGTCCAATCTTAGTGGAGAAATTGGGAGATTCCATTCCTTTTGCATTCTGTTTATATTTACATTCCTGAGGACTGAAGCTTTGGTATAGAATTTAACTGAAGGCAACATCCTAGCATTTGTATTGACCTTGGAGTGCCAGGGTAATTATTCTGTCAATTATTTGACTTTTTAAAGTGTGCTTACGTTGAAGAAAGTCTGCCAAGGGAGCACCGTGTTAATGTGTAACACAGAGATAAGCAAAGCGCTGCTCTTTTTTTTTTTTAATAGCTGTTCAGCTGGAAAACTGAAATGGTTCTATTTGCATCTCATCGAGCTGTGTTGAAAGATGAAGGGAGAAGGGGCTTTTTACTAATGAAATACAGTGGGATGTGAATTTCACCAACACAATATGCAGTGAATCCTCTGCAATTTGATTTTTTTTTTAATAAGAATAAAAGACCATTACAAGAAAAAAAAAAAAAAGGCAATACCTTGCTTGAAGAAGTGCTGGCACTTAACAAGAAGACAGTGAAGAGGGTGCTCAGAATTGAACCAAGAAGATGTGCACTTCTCAGGGAAGATCATTCATAGTATGAATAGTCCCTACTTGCATAGACAGCAAGGTCATTTTTCTTACCGAGAAGAGAAGGCATTAATCCCGGTGCTGAAGAATTGTTGGGACAAGAAGGAAGAGCACTGCAGGGCACCTTGTCCTCAGCCAAGAGGTGACAGGACTCAACTTTGAACTCTCCAAGGCCAGCGTAGCCCAGATGGCAGCACCCAGGCCTTTGAGAGTGCAGTGGGGCCTCTTGAGAGGAGTTAAGAACACTGTTGTTAGAGCAATTGGCCAGTCATCATTCACGTGAATTTCTGAAATGCCTGTCCATGAGATGCTTGGCTGCTTAGGGACTGTTGGTTGTGATTAGAAAAGCCTTCCATAGCCTGCCTGCTTTATAAACAGATTGGAGGAACATGACCACATCTTTTAAAAAACAAAAAATCTAAAAAAGGTCCAGACAGATTGTACAGGGCTTGCAGCCAACTCAGGTTCAATCCCCGTTATTCCCTCTTGTTCCTTGAGTACTACCTCATGTGACTTTTTTGTTTGTTTTTGGGCCACACAAAGCTGCACTCAGGGGTTACTTCTGCACTCAGAAATAGCTCCTGGCAGGCTCAGGGGATTGGATGCCGGGAATCAAACCCAGGTCCATCCTGGGTTGGCTGCATGCAAGTCAAAGACCCTACTATTGTGCTATCACTCCAGCCCCTGCCACATGTGACTCATGAATATAGCGCTAGGAGTAAAGCCCTGAGCTAGGTATGACTCCTAAACTAAGCAAAACAAAATATTAAAATTAAGTTTTTTAAGAAACATCTACCTAAGACTACTAGCGAATGCAAAATGACAGCAACAGCACTGGAATATCAAAAGTAAAGGAGGTTTGTAGTCAGGAAGGGATCTCATTCAGTACTTAGAAGTAATTTAGATCCTAAAGAATTATATTGATGACTTGAGAAAAGACTGAAGTTGGGGGCCCGGAGAGATAGCACAGCGGCATTTGCCTTGCAAGCAGCCGATCCAGGACCAAAGGTGGTTCATTCGAATCCCGGTGTCCCATATGGTCCCCCATGCCTGCCAGGAGCTATTTCTGAGCAGACAGCCAGGAGTAACCCCTGAGCACCGCCAGGTGTGGCCCAAAAACAAACAAACAAACAAAAACAAGACTGAAGTTGGGGTCAGAGATAACTCAATGAACTGAGCCCATGCTTTACATGCAGGAGACCCAGGTTGATCACTGGCACCACATGATCCCCGAGCACATGAGGAGTGACCCAAACATATATATATATATATATATATATATATATATGGTTTTTGGGTCACACACCGGGCAGCGCTCGGGGTTACTTCTGGCTTTAAGCTCAGAAATCGCCCCCGGCAGGCTCGGGGGACCATATGGGATACTGGGATTCGAACCACCGTCCTTCTGCATGAAAGGCAAATGCCTTACCTTCATGCTATCTCTCCAGCCCCACCCAAACAGATTTTTTAAAAGCTGAAAGCGAACAGTAGATCTCTTACCACTTTTTCACCATCTGAAACAGGCGATTTTTGTAAATGGGTTCTTTCATTCAAGACAAAATTTTAGGTTACCTATTTTAGGTTTATGGGACTGTATTAGTAGTTCGATTCCAAAACCAACTACCTGGTTTTGAATCCCCAAGTCTTTCATTAACAAGCTTTGTGACTTTGGGCAACTTACTCAACCATTCTGTGCCTCAGTTTCCTCCTTTCTAAGATGGGAGGCAGCCTGGAACTGGGGAGATAGTACAGGAGGTAGAACATTTGCCTTTCATGTGGTCAACCCAGGTTTCCTATTCAGCATTCCATATGGTTACAACAACATCAAAAAGATGAGAGAAGACCCAGCTTCAGCATTACTGAGAGGATGAACTCAACACATGTCTGAATGGCCACAGTGAATAGTGAATTGGTATTGCTATAGTTCTGTCAATGAGGAGGGTAATGGCAAGGGTAAGTTGAGGAAGGGCAGAATGCAAAAAAGAGTAGGATCATGGAATCTGGTGGTATGGAACATAGAATGAAACCAGATCATTTATCTTACCTACTAAACTAAAAAGACTCCAAAATATAATCAAGACTTGAATATAAGACCAAAAGCTATCAATATATAGAAAAAAAATGACATGATCTTTGATGTTCACCCTAGTGATGATGTCTTTGTAGATTCATCTAAACAGCAAAAGAAACAAAAGAAAAATATATACAATAGTACCGTTTCATACTAAACCTTTACCAGTCAAAGATGCCATAATTAAAATGAAAAGGCAGTCTACTGAGTAGGTGGAGAGATTCACAAACCATTTATCAGACAAGGATCACTAACTGAAATATATCAATAACCCATATAAATCAACAACACTACAACAACAAAAGCCCATAAATTATAATTTACTGCAGTTTGCCCTGCAGTAAAATCAAAACTAAAATCAAAACTTCTCCCCAGCTGTGGCATTCTTTCAGATGATAGCAGCCTCATTTCTTCATTTCTCTTTTTTTTTTTTTTTTGTCGTTATTTTTGTTTTTCACCACTCCTAAAAGTGCTATGGCGTTACTCCTGGCTCTGTACTCTGGTGAGGCTCAAGGGACCATACAGGATTCTGGGAATCACACCTCAATCAGCCAAATGCAAAGCCAGCACCCTCCCTGCTGTACTATTATTTTTCCAGCCCCTCAATTTCTCATTTTTGGGGGGAGGGCGGGGGTCACACCCAACAGCACTCAGTGGTTACTTCTGAGTCTACGCTCAGAAATCTCTCCTGGCAGGCTCGGGGACCATAAGGGATGCCGGGATTCGAACACCATCCTTCTGCATCTAAGGCAAAACGCCTACTGCTGTGCTATCTCTCCGGCACTCAATAGCTCTTTTTTAACTTAAAAGGCCACCTCACCTGGAAACCTTCTGTCTTGGTTTCCAAATGTCCCAATATCTTTTGGTGAGTGGGTTTCACTCTCGCTCTCTTAAAATGGACCCAGGTCTCCAGAACTTCCAAACAAGTGCAGAACTCACCAGGACCCACTGCTGCCATGGAAGAAGACCAAGACAGCTGGCCTTGAGTCTGTTAGTGCCATTGGGCTCCATGAAGGCAGAGCAAAAGGAAACGAAGGAACAAGTTTTCCAAAATGATTCTTGAGTGGTCTAGTAGTACAGGCTTTGTGCCATTGTTTTAATTTACATTTTAAGTTGAGAAATAATTTTTTCTAACAAGTAGAAGGCTGCATAGTAGGGTAAACTTAAAAAATTATATTGAGGGGGCCAGAGTGGTGGTGCAGCCATAAAGGCCTTGCATGTGGCTGACCTAGGACAAACCAAGGTTCGATCCCCAGGTGTCCCATATGGCCCCCCAAGCCAGGAGCAATTTCTGAGTGTATAGCCAGAAATAATCGCTGAGTGTCACCTGGTGTGGCCCAAAAATAAAAAAAAAATTATATTGAGCTACCTAAGTGAATTCTTTTTTTTGTTTTTGTTTTTTTTTTTGTTTTTGGGTCACACCTGGCGGTGCTCAGGGGTTACTCCTGGCTGTCTGCTCAGAAGTAGCTCCTGGCAGGCACGGGGGACCATATGGGACACCGGGATTCGAACCAACCACCTTTGGTCCTGGATTGGCTGCTTGCAAGGCAAACGCCGCTGTGCTATCTCTCCGGGCCCCTAAGTGAATTCTTTATGGTCTGACTTCTACATTGCACTGCTTGGTTATTGCCCTTCTTTTTCAGAAATTATCAAACTTAATATTTCTATGTGTCAAATGCTCTGTAGCCTTTTCCACTGCTCTGGTTGAACACTTCTTTGCCTTCAAGGCATTTGAGTTTTGTTGGGGGTTTGCTTTTGTTTGCTTCACTGAAGGTTAGTGTGCTTTTCGTGTTTTCATCATTACCTAGCAGAAATCTCATTAGAAAAGCACTTTAATATATTACTTGGCAAGGAGACATTTACCCATGCTGGTTCATTAGTGAAGGAACCGCCCCATGCTTGAAGGGATGGACATTCCTCTGTAAACCCTGGAAGCTTTGATCATTCCTGCACAAGTAGAGAATTATTTTAATGCATTTAGGGAGAATGGGAAGAGCTATGGTATTTCATCATATAATCAAATCATATACCCAAAAAAACTGGTGGCACGGAGGGGAAGCAGTGGATTGAGACCACTATGTGAAGTGTCTGTATCTGTGCTGTTGTTGCTGGAAAAGAAAAAATAAAACCCAGAATGTGATTATGTGGTGGCAGTTATTATACAGTAAAATACAGGTATATTTTGCATTCACATCTGGCAAAATAAAGACAACATTGATTAAGAAAACAATGAGGCATTAATATTCTGTGCAATCTCTCTGAAGACCTTTGAAGCTAGGATCATTTTAGACAAATGGCGAGTTAAGCAGTTTCACAGCAGATCACAGATGACACTGAAATGATCCTAATGAGAAGCAACTTTTCAAAGCCAGGTTCATTTTACCATGAGAAAGTCTTCTTCTTCTTTGAATTTTGAATTGCAAACTTCTAAATTCCTTCAAAGCTAGGGTGTGCATGGAAGGCACAGAGTAAGAGGATTGCTTATTTTTTAAGTAAGAAGCCCTTCAGCAAAGCGCTAGGCTTTGAAATGTGATCAGTCAAGGGCCAATAGGCCTGGATTTGCCCACATGACAGTTTCATGTTGCGTTCCAAACAGAGCTACTGTCTCTCATACAAAGCATGAGTGAACCTGAGGGCATCTGGTGCCTTCTAAGCACATGAAGTTATATTGTTTTAACATAGATTATACCTAATGAAGTACAGTTTTTCGGTTCCTTAAGCATGACAGTACTTGGTGCTGGTGCTTTTTTATTCTTTTTGGTTTTTTTCCTGAAATGCTTTCTATTTTCCATTTCATGGAAAGTCTTAAAAGAAGTGAGCTGTGAAAAGTGTTTAGAAGGAGGGCTGTTAAATTGCAGGAGATGCCTAGCACAGAAATCAAGGGCATTCTAAAAGAAGGGCCTTCCTCCAACTCCAAGAGATAAAAAGCAGGGGAAGCGGAGGTGGAATAGTCAACTCTTACAGACAGAAGGAAGGCTGCAGTTTTTTCAAAGTTGCCTGAATGAGAAATTGAACTCAGATGCAATCATGGCTCATTTGCTTTGTGGGGAATGAATGGGGGTGATTGGGCCACTGTGGTGGTGTTTCAGAGCTACACCTGGGTCAGTGCTCAGGAGTCACTCCTGTTGGGGGGGGCGGATTATGAAATACCAGGGAACCCAGCCCAGTAATTTAGTATGCAAAGCACATGCTCAAGTCCTTTGAGCTATTATATCCCAGCCCTCACTTGCATTGAAGGCAGGAGGAGCCCATACCCACCTGTGCTCAGGAATCACTCCGAGCGTCAAGGGGACATGTGCAGTGCTGGGGATCAAACTAGGCTGGCTGTATGCAAGGAAGGAACCTTATTGCTTATTCTGTCTTTCCAGCCTTTCCATTCAGGATCCTTGAGGCCTCTTCCCGCCCCCTGCCCCTATTGATGCATCATCTTTTCTAGCCTTAGGCTGGAAGTACATTAGGGCTTCTGGATCATTCTGAATTATTCTCAATCTTATTAGGATTTTTATTTGTAGGGAATCATCTCCAAAGGAGGTCCAGCCTCCTGGGGTCCTCAGTCAAGAGTTGGGGAGTTAATAGCAAGAACTCTTTTGCAGATCACATCTGCCTGACTACCTACTTCAGAAGGAAATAGACTTGCTGGATGTGAGAGTGCCAGAGAGACCTCCTGGTGACTGACCCCTTTTTCCTTCCGCTCAAAGTACTCTTCTGATTGGAAGAAAGGAATACTCAAATGGGAGGTGAAATGAGGTGCTTAACTAAAATTTGCCGAAGATTACAGCAAGAAGCACAGTCTTTGTCAAGGCCAAACTAGCTTCTCTCTGGGAACCCAGAGAGATCAACAAGCTGCCTTTAGTAGGATCTGGAGTTGAGTTAATGAGCTATGCTTTTTGCCAAAATAGATTTCCCCTTGCTCCTCATTCCTCTAACAGACCTCCTCCTGATGAACCCCTCCTTTACCATCACTGTGTGCCCATGGCCCAGTGGAGCCAGGTGTGCTCATAACAGCAGAAATTGCTGTAGGATAGCCCAGGGCAAATAGATTGACCTTTTTAATGAACAGCTTTGCTTCAATAAATCAGTTACTACATTGGAATGGGTGAATGCTGTACCATTCATAATTGCTCCTCAAAGGACCAGAGAAATAGTCCAGTGGGTAAGGTGCTTGCCTTGCATCTTGATGATCGTTTCATATATGGTCCCCTGAGCATTCTCTGGGGTCACTCCTGAGCACAAAATCAGGCATAGCCCCTGAACCCCCACCAAGTGTGCCCATAAAGCCCAAAATTTCTCCCTAGAGTGATCATCTTTGACCTTCAGGTTGTACCCATTTTAGTCACCTAAGGAAATAAACAGACATCCCTGTATTTTTTGCTCATGACCTTTTCCCCCAAACTGAGCAGGCTTGAGTTATCTTAGGGATCCAGAAGAGAAAACAAAGATGCTCCTATTTTTTTTTAGCTTTGCATTCGCATGTTTTGATTTGGCTTCATTGAGATTGAGAACCTTCCAGCATTCTAAATGTGCCCCTGTGAGCCCACCTCATTTCACTGAAGCATAATACACAGGGTGGATTCAGAACTGGTTTTATCTTCTCACAGACTAATCTTTTGAAATGGTTTGCACTTTTTTTTTTCTGTCCCCAAAGGGATTTGTTAAATGTGATTTTCAGCAGGAACCATGTTCTTTTTCCATTTGTTCTCTGTGATGGAAATGCCTAGATAAACAGAATCTGTGTTAATATAATAAGGCAATCAGACTTCTTTTTCAAGGTTGGGGAGGAGGGCAGGATAGAGGAAACAAAGATAGAGCAAGCTCTGTCAAACATGAAATGAGTCCTTCTGCGGTTTTCATTCTTATTTAAACCGGCTTCCTCATAAAATTTAATTTATACATAACATTTAATGTGTAAGATAACCTTATACTGTGAGTCCAACAGGCATTACAAGGGAGTAGTGCCTCCCTCTGGGTGGACTTCTAGAAGAAAGGTTGACCTATGATTCTCAGAAGAAAACTAAAGAGAACCCCTGGCACTTTATATCTGCAGTATTTTTTTTATTTGTTTGTTATTTTGTATTGTATTGCTTTGATACAGGTAGAAATCTTGGTACTTGAAGTAGGGATGTATCAAAAGGCAAAGCCATAAACAGGAGCCCATTTTCAATCCCTGGCAACATGAGGTCCCCTGGAGCGTCACTCCCAAATTTGTACCAAAAACTGTTAAATGAAAGAACTCGAAGTCATTAGAAGGTGTATGGTTCGGACCTATTTGTGCTGATGATGCTTTGCTGTCCTACTTGGCAATCCCACAGGTAGACAAAGAGTCTCAGCTGTGTCTTAGGCTTCCACCAAAGAACTCTTTGCAAGCTTGGCAAATTGTGAGTTGGAGAAAATATTCTATCTTGAGCCCTCATGAGGTGAGGGATAGGATGAGGGTTGAGAGCAGACTCATAAGATGCTGAGGGCTGTGGTCACCTGCCAGAGACCCTCCCTAAGGCTTGGACAAGATCCTCACTCCAGTTCTCAAGTGGGGTTATAGAAGCTTCGTAGGAGCTATGACTTTTTTCTCAGGAGCTTGGTGAGAGGGGGCACTGAGAGTGATCCCTAAAGAGATTCCCAGAATTGGCGTTTTTTGTAGAAAGTGGCATGTGGAAGAGTGATGACAATGTGGAGAACATTCACTAAGGTCCTCAATTAACACAGAACCAGTCCTTTCCTTACCCCCAACCCTGCCTCGACCTTCTGAGAGCTCAGGTGTCTGTCCTGTGCCTGCCTACCTGCCACCATATTCTCTTGGCACCTGCAGAGGACACTACTTACACACACACACACACACACACACACACACACACACACACACACACACCATCAACACTACTTACACATACACACACACCATCAACACTACTTACACACACACACCATCAACACTACTTACACACACACACACACCATCAACACTACTTACACATACACACACACCATCAACACTACTTACACACACACACACACACACACCATCAACCCTGCCATGTCACTGGCATCCCTGGATATTTTCTTTTCTCACTTCTAAGAGAAATAGAGACAGAAGTGGATCATCTCTTTGTCTTTCAATTGTGACCCTAATCATGTACTGAAACAGAGAAAGCATTTCCGTTTTCTTGCTTTAGTTTTCCATGGGGATGAGAGGACCACACCCAGTGGTGTGTGGGTATGGAGCAGGCCTTTGCGCTGGCTGGCCAGTAACTTGTGCTCTGTTAGCTAAGCCTCTGTCCGCCTCTGGGCTGCTGTGTTTCTCTCTGCTTACGTCATGGTTGGCCCTTCTTATCTGGGCATGAGTTCATTGTTTACTGAGACTTGGCTTCTGTTTTGTCCTGTTCCTTGGGTACTTGTCTGCTTGTTTTGCTAGAGAGAGAATTCACTAGTAAATGGGTGATGGGTATCCTTTTTTTTATTGCCCTGGAAATTTTTTGGAGGGGGACCCGCTTTTTTTGAAACCTATCTTCAGATCCCAAGTATCTTGGAATTGTTCTTGTTGTGTATGACGCCCCACCTCCTTTCCCAGGAGGCCAGGCCTCCAGGATGACAACATTAACATTTTAAAATTTAATCTTACTTCCTTTTTTGGTTTGGGGACACATTTGACTATACTCAAGGTTTACTCCTAGCTCTGTATTCAGGGGTCACTTCTGGTAGGGATTGGGGACCATAAGTGATACTGGGGATAGAACCCCAGTTGTCCATGTACAAATACCCTACTCACTGTAATATCACTCCAATCCTTCATTGGGGAGGGGGATGTCACAGCAATGCTCAGGGTTTACACCTGGTTTTGCACTCAGAAGTTGTTCCTGGCAGGCTCAGGGGACCATATGGGATGCCGGGATTGGAACCGAGGTTCATCCTGTATTAGCCATGTGCAAGGCTGCCCCTCCAGCCCCAATCCCTTCTTTTTTTTTTCTTTCTTTTTTGTTATTTTTGGGTCACACCCGGTGGCGCGCTCAGGTGTTACTCCTGGGTCTGCACTCATAAGTCGCTCCAGGCAGGCACAGGAGACCATATGGGATGCCAGGATTCAAACCACCATCTTTTTGAATCTGCTGCATGCAAGGCAAACGCCCTACCTCCATGCTATCTCTCCAGCCCCACCAACCCTCCACTTTTTAAATGTAAAAAAACAAATTATAGGGACCGGAGAGATAGCATGGAGGTAAGGTGTTTGCCTTTCATGCAGAAGGACGGCGGTTTGAATCCTGGCATCCCATATGGTCCCCTGTGCCTGCCAGGGGCGATTTCTGAGCATAGAGCCAGGTGCTTGGTTTGTAGGCAGCTGTAGCTATACACCTAATTTAAACCCACCACCACCACATATGCTTCCCCAAGCACTACCAGGCATAGCCTCTGACCACTACTGTGTGTGAGAAAGAAAGAAAGGGAGGGAGGGAGGGAGGGAGGGAGGGAGGGAGGGAGGGAGGGAGGGAGGGAGGGAGGGATCTTTGGGGCCAGATAAATAGTGCAGGGATTTTAGGTAGACCTTAAAACCAGCTGACACTGGTTCTATCTCCAGCTCCAAATATGATCCCTGAGCAGTTTTGAAAATGATCTCTGATTACAGAGCCAAGAGTAAGCCCTAAGCACAGCAAAATATGACCCAAAAAACAAATTCAGGGGCCAAAATGGTGGTGCAAGCAATAGAGTGTTTTCCTTGTACCCACTAACCTAGGATGGACTGCAGTTTGATCCCCCAGCGTCCTATATGCCCCCCCACAAGACAGGAGTGATTTCTGAGCGCATAGCCATGAGTAACCCCTGAGCACCACCAGAAAAAACCCAAAACAAAACAAAACAAAACAAAAACACACTGTAACCAAGTGTGAGCCCCCTGGCAAGCAGAGAAGTGGTATTCAGGCACCATAACAAGTGAATAAGTAACATGGAATCATAGGAGGAACAAAGGGAAGCAAAGGAAAAGAGGGAGACACTTTTAAAAATATTTGAATGGAGATCGCAGCTATGTGCAACTTGACTGGGATTACAAGGCACGTTCTCAAATTGGCTCTTTGATATGACCATTGTCATGAGGATGTCATCACACGGACCTCTTGCTCATGCCACTTTTGCATCCTAACATGGCAACTCTCTAGAGCAAATGATCCAAGTAAAGGCAAAAGAAAGCTGCCTTGTCTATGACCAGGCCTCAGAAGTTACACTTGTACCATATTCTATTCACTAGAATTGAGTCACTGAGTCTGGCCCATACTCAAGGGCAATGGAATTAGGCTTCGCCTGAAACAGGAAGGATTTGATTAGAGGGTGGGAAACCCCATGCAGCAATAGTGTTGAACAGTACCTGGATCAGATAATCTAGTGATAGGGAAGACAAGATTAAAGAAGATGCTCCATGCACATCTCTGGGTGGGAGTGGGAAAATCAGGAGAACAACTGACTCAAGAAGGGAAGACTCTTGGCTTTGACCAGCCAACCCTGGTGGCTGTCATAGGCCATATAGGCACTTGCATCTTTTGGAGGAAGGAAGTACTTTTCACCAATCTGACTTCCACTTGCTGCTGCTAACTGTTCTGTGAGGCTCTCTTCTCCACTAGAGTAGCTCATCAGTTCCCTGAGACACTGCCTCAGGACCTAGTCTCCACATTTCTATGGCCTGCAGGGAGGCTCTTTGCCTCCAGAATAGCCCCTCTGAGCATATCCCTCTTGGCCCTTTAGCCATTCCACTCCTCAGAGTGAGCCCTTTACTCTTTTCACTGCGGACTTGGATTCCAGGAATGACATCTGTATTCTCTCCAGAGCTCCTTTCCCTTCTGTTTACTCCCCCATTGGCCTCCTAACCTCCATAGATGGAGTGTATTTGTCTTGGATGAATCAGAGTCTCAGACTCATCTCCTTGGCTCCCTTTCTCTTGGGCAGAGAACTCAGAGCCATTGTGCCTGTGTGCATGTGTATTTGGGTAACTTTTTTGTCTTTTGGTCTTGTTTATCTGTCTCCACCACAGCGTGGGGGTTAACCGGCACCTGGGCCCTGGACAAGTGTGGGCTGAGTTCACATGGGATTTCTAGCCTGGAACCTTTCCTGATGTTCCCAAATTCCAGTGTAGCCTACTCTTTTCCAAAGCCAGGCCTCAGAGGGACTGGGAAAATTACTTTGCTGGAGCCTATTTTATCTTACCCATCCTGGTGTCAGTGGAAACTGCCCCCACATCGAAGCTACAGATTAACCATCTGCCTAGAAGTGATGGAAGATTAAAGACTTTACTCAGACCTTTTTAGAAATTAGCCCAGCTTCACACTGTTTAAGTGATAGCTAGCTGATTAGATGCATAATCATTAGGCTGGAGCAATAGCACAAACATTAGGGTGTTAGCCTTGAACACGGCCAACCCGGATTCAATCCTCAACATTCTTTATGGTCCTCCAAGCCCACCATAATGGTTCCTGAGTGCCATCAGTTATGGCCCACCAACCCACCCCCCTCCCCCCAAAAAAGCATGATGCTTGTATTGGGATTTTTTTCTCTTACTAATAAAGTACAAGGAGATAATTTCATACCATTCTTGATTCTTTTCTGCCGGCGTCTAGAAATGTGCTGACGCAAATATTTATATCCCCACCCAAAGTGAAGACTTGAACAAGTTGGATCTCGGGGGTCCTTTTAGGTCCAAATTTCATCAATTGTTTCATGATTTTAGGCCAGGGAAGGATTCAGCTATCCCAGTTGGAGACTCTTCTCCCCCCACCCTTCCACCCTCTCCCAGCAAAGCCCCTCCAATCATGGGAGCTTTTCCCCTCTTTGCAAAATAAGCAATTTTTCTTTTGTCTTTGGAAACACATTTTAAGTGGATCTATTTTATTTAAAACATAAAACAGCTTTTTGGGCTAGAAAGAAAGCTCAATAGGCTAAAAGCACAGACTTTTCATAATAACTGGATCTCATCCCCAGCATAGCTGGAAAGTGGCTCCCCCCAAAAAACAAACAAAACATAAAACTTTTGAACACCTTCAGAGAATGGGCATTTATGCCTTGCTAGTTGTTTTTCTGAAAACTCATCTTACCCAATAAACCGTTAGGGCTTGTCAAGATATATTTCTGCCGTTTCCAAGAGTAATTTTATGCCGGTTTCGCCCACAGCAAATCAGACCAGTGACCTCCAATTTTTAGTCTGATAAATTGACTGATAAGGCAGCATTTTGCTATAGTTAGACTTATCTTTTGTCTCCCGAGTTTTCAAATCTGAAGTTTTAAATGGGGTTCTACTTATTTATAGATTTTTTTTTAAACATATGATTCATGTTCTCCAATCTGTAAAAATACGGAATCAGCAAATCTGGTTATTTTACTGCTCTAGTTGAGGAGCTGAGTCAGGACCATAAGAAGGTCAAACCCAAACATTGACCTATTTGTCTCCATGAACAACTGAGGATCAATTTTTTAAATAGGCCACAGTTAATCAACGTCTCTGCACTTTAACCTCTCCCAAATACTAAAACATGATCTCTACAAACTCTGGAATAAATGTACTTATAAATGTGCCCCCAATCGGAGAGATAGCACAGCGGCGTTTGCCTTGCAAGCAACCGACCCAGGACCTAAAGTGGTTGGTTCAAATCCCGGCGTCCCATATGGTCTCCAGTGCTTTCCAGGAGCTATTTCTGAGCAGATAGCCAGGAGTAACCCCTGAGCACTGGCGGGTGTGCCAAAAAACAAACAAACAAAAATAAATGTGCCCCCAAGTATAAGTAAAAATAAAGCCAGTATCTTACTTTTTTTTTTCTTGGATTTTGGGTCATACCCGGCAGTGCTCAGGGGTTATTCCTGGCTCCACGCTTAGAAATTGCTCCTAGCAGGCTCGAGGTACCATATGGGATGCCAGGATTTGAATCAATGACCTTTTGCATGAAAGGCAAACACCTTACCTCCATGCTATCTCTCCGGCCCCCTAAAGCCAGTATCTTAGACAATTTCTAAACTCTCCCTGTTTGAACTTTTCCTATGAAAATTTTGAACCTGGGGTATTTGTTGGCAGTGGCATTGGTTTACTCAACTACCTAGAAGTTGTGAGTCGTTTTCTTACTTCTAAGCACAGGAACACAGAGAAAATAAGTCAGCTCCTTGCCAGCATGGAGCCCATGATTTACTAGTATATGTAGACACAGTTATAAATTCACTGAAAAATGGCTATGAGAAGGAATAATAGAAATCAGTAAGGAAGGGAGGGAAGCAAGAGAAAGAAGGAAGGAGGGAGAGAGGGAAGAAAGGTAAAAGAAGGAAAGGAGGAAGGGAGGGAGGGAGGAATGAAGAAAAGCTTGTGAAGCAAAAACTAATACCTCGAGGATATCTAGCAGTTAATCAGGTAAAGACAGGAAGGAATGGAAAATAAAGGAAGTTTCAGGGAAAAAAAATAAGTAAGGACTGGGGAGAATATGAGAAGTTTATGGAACATGACAAGTTCTTTGTGACTTTGTAGTTTGGTCTTACAATTCAGGGGATGGGCATGGAAAGAAAGTCTGGTTAGATGCTCTGGTAAAGTTTTAATTCATTCTGGATTTCACAGTATAGTAGACATGCTCATTTTCGATGCTTTGCCAAGCACAGGATGAAGATATAAATCTGAAGCATACATAATTCTAGAGAGAAAACGTTTTCACAAATGAAAAGATTGCTTGGCTTTGCCCAAGAATGTTTATTACTAATGTGTTAACACTGTTAAATTTCTCCAAAGATTCCTTCCTATATAAGGCATTTTCTATGTAAATGGCATCTCAAGTGATTTGTGAAACAAAATATGAAGCCTATTTTTAAAAACTGGTGTCCATATTAAATACACTGAAACCTTTAGAAAAGACTGGAAATTCCAGCTGGTTTATTCTAAGATGTGACTTGTGTGGTTAAGTTCCTGTAGGATTCACCCATAATCTTCCCATTCCTCCTTCATTCATCACAGCACTTATTTCATGAACAAAATAACACTCATCCACTTTATGTTTTTCCTGCTTAAGACTATAAAATAAAAATTTTTAAGTAGTTAGCTTAATTAGAAACCTTTCTCAGCTGTATCCCATTTGCCCATAGGGTTTTCTTATAATGAATATATTGAGGTGGGGCTGGAGCTTGCCTTGCACTCAGCAAACCAGGTTCAGTCCCAGGCACCATCTCTGATTCCCCCAAACCCTGTCAGGAGTAAGCCCTGCGGTCATCTAGGTGTGGCCCAAAATCAGAAACAAAAAATGCATTGAGTGTCAGAGATTGATATTACAGAAGATTACAGCCTTGCATATGGCTGGTCCTGACTTACTCCTGGCACCTCATAATGTCACACACACACACACACACACACACACACACACACACACACACACACACACACATGCAAGCACGCGCACGCGCGCACGCACATACACTGCCAGGAGTGATTTCTGAGCCATGTGCCCTAAAAGCAACAGCAAATGTGCCTTCAACTGTGCAGTAGAAAAAATCAGGTAACTATTAGATTAATTGATTAGATGGGTTTTTTAATATCCCCTGTTTATTAAAATTCCAACCTCTGGACAGCATATTTTATAATTAATGATCAATATATTCTGGAAAGGTGAAAGATCTTTTCCTTAATCACCTTCTGAGTGTATTACAAGCTGTTAGGGTAAGCATCAGGTACTAACTCCTAGTTAATAATATAGCACACGGTGAAATGCTGCTTGCTCAGCTTTTTAAAAAATGGCTCAGATGGGGACCGGAGAGATAGCACAGTGGTGTTTCCCTTGCAAGCAGCTGATCCAGAACCTAAGGTAGTTGGTTCGAATCCCGGCGTCCCATATGGTCCCTCATGCCTGCCAGGAGCTATTTCTGAGCAGATAGCCAGGAGTAACCCCTGAGCACCGCTGGGTGTGGCCCAAAACAAAACAAAACAAAAATGGCTCAGATGCTATCATTAGAAGTTTCCCTTGACTCTTGAGTTCATGTGCTCCATTTTCACAAGGTCCACATGCCCCTGGAGATGCAAGTGGCAATATTAGACCATGTTATATTTGTTCCTTGAGGTCTAGCTCGTATTTTCTTTCTTTGTAAATAGACTCTGTTTTCTTCTCTTGAGTCAGTTTAACTGATTTCCGGCAACCTTCTTGCAGTTCGCTGGGATTAGTTCAATTACTCTCCCTTCATCTCTTCCCACTTGATCACAAGCAGTAGCTTCCCTCTGCTAAACCAGCTTCACCTTTCAAAGCTCCCCAGCTTCCTCTAGGGTCACATTGTTTTTGCCAAAGAGTTTCCTGGTTTGAGCCTCAACATCAAGGACCAGGTTAGGGCTGGGGGCCTCCCATGGCAATTACCAAACACACCCTGACTAATGGGAGACCGAGAATAATCAGCAAAGCAGAGAGAACGGATGAGACTGGGGGGGCAATGGAAGATATTTTCTTCCCAGATATGTCCCGAGTATTTCCTCCTTTCCTCTGAAGAGGTGCCAAGGGTGAAACCCCAGCTGCTCTGTGCAGACCCCGTTTTCCTTGACTGAAACAAAAGAACACAATCTCTGAGATTAGGGTCCATGTGACTCCAGCAGAACCCTTGTGGAAGGAAAGGAGGGTTCACTGGGTGGCCTTGACTTTTTGCCTGCAACTCACCTCATCACTGTACTTTCCCTGACATTGCTCACAGTCCCTGTACATTTGCAGCTTCATAGCTAGCTTTCAAACCAACCTACCTTACTGATGCGAACCCTTGAGCCCTTTTTACTGCTTCCCTCCTGCATCATCAGTGGAAGTAACAAAAACAACACACAGAAACTGAAAGCTGCATTCATTACAGGAGAAATAACCACAGCCTAAAAATAAAAGTGTCTAAATAAAGACATCTGCTCCTATTAAAGCTAGTAAGGAAAGCAAAGAGCATTCCCATGGTCTTGCTCAAGGGGAAAACACAGACATAGTTTTCTTTACTGCTCCCATTGGTCCCAGCTCACATCCCAGATGGTCCCCACTTTATAAAGCAAGGGACTTACATCCCTTAATGAAAAAGTCACAATCTTTTTTTTTAATTTAGAGGCCACACTTTACAGTGCTCAGGAAATCATTTGGTGGGGCCGGAGTAGTGGTGCAGTGGTAGGGCGCTTGCCTTGCACGCTGCTGACCTAGTATGGACCATATTTCCACCCCCCAGCATCCTATATGGTTCCCCAAGCCAGGAGTGATTTCTGAGTGCATAGCCAGGTGTAATCCCTGAGCGTCACTGGGTGTGGCCCAAAAACAATGGGGCCAGAGAGATAGCATGGAGGTAAGGCACTTGCCTTGTATGCAGAGGTCGGTGGTTCAAATCCTGGCATCACATATGGTCTCCTGAGCCTGCCAGGAGCATTTCTGAACATATAGCCAGGAGTAATCCCTGAGCGCTGCCAGTGACCCAAAAACCAGAAACAAACAAACAAACAAAAAGAAAACCATTTGGTCCTAGGGATCATGTAGTGCTGGAGATTAAACCCAGACCTCCTGCCTATGAAGCATGTGCTTCACCTTTGAATCATCTCCCCAGCCCCTAGATTCTCCTTTAATAGCTTGCATGGCCTAGAGGAATAGTACAGGGGATACAGCACTTGTCTTATTTGTAGTTGATCCCAGTTCAGTCATCAGTACCACATATGGTCCCCTGAATACCCTAGGAGTGATTTCTGACCCTAGAGCCAGGAGTAAGCCCTGTCTGTGTGCTATCAGGTGAGACCCAGCCACCTGTACTCCCAGAATTAAAAATTAAAGTCCCTCATCTCTCACTCAGTAATCTTACTAAGTGATGGAGAGACATACTCATTACCTGATTTTTTGAGCAGTGTTAGTTGGCACTTTCAAGCTTTATTGAACAATCTAGATCATTCCAGTTTTTAATTCCATATCCAGCACCTTCCTCTCCACACTCCAAAGCAGTATCTTGTCACTGTAATGGAACACACATTCTCTCTGTGTTTATGGTGATCCGCAAAGCAAGGTGGGGAGCAAAAGAATAAGTCTAACAAGGGACTTAGACAAGAATAGGTCCCCTAAGTGAGAGGAATGTTGTGGTCCAGTTTGAGCCTTGAAGACAGGACTAGAAAGTCTGGGAGTCAAACATACTCTGACTGATGGGAAACTGAAAACACTCAGCAAAGCAGAGATAATGGATGAGACTTGGGGCAAATAGCTGAACGCTTTCACCTCTGGCACAAAGATGCCCCCAAATAACCCCAGGGCCCAAGCAAAGGAGGGGAAAACCCTGAGAAGGAACAAGGGGAGTTGTTCTGTGAGACTGATTTATGTCTGGGAGTATCTGTTTATCGGTCCCTGGAACCATGAGAATTTCCAGTGAAAATTGGGATCCTAGCCTCAAGGGCAAAACATCAGGGAGTGAAATGCCAGACAGAGGCCATCATGCCCTCACCCCATCCCCAGCAGCCAGAATGGAGGGGGGGGGGGTGAGGGGCTGACTGCTCACACACTCTCTTGTGTCTCTTGCTGCTCCTGCCCTCTGAACACAAGTCACATGTCTCTTAACAGAAGATATAAAGGGAACAGAAGAAAACAGTCTTTATTGGGAATTTTTGGAATTAGGAATTAATTAGGAATTATTGGGGGGGAGGCTGTTCCCAGGCATAGCTCGGTGGAGTCCAGAATTACTTCCAGCAATAGCCAACCAGTCTGAATGATTTAAAGTTTGGATTCAGGAGCCAGAGAGATGGTACAGGAGGTAAGGCATTTGTTTTTACAAGTGGCCAACTCAAATTTAATCCTTGTACCCCAAATGGTCCTCCAAGTACCACCAGGAGTAATTCCTGAGCATGGTGGGTTGTGAACCCAAAACAACAATCAAAGAAAAAAATTATGTATTGAGAGGTTCCACCAAGATATTTCAAGAAAACAACCACCACAATCCAAGAGTAATAGGAAACTGGGTGCTCATAGTCCATGCTGAGTACTCATAAAACCTGCAGGGGCTTATGGGTCAACAGGATAAGAAGCCACAATTGCAGGATTCTTCTTAGAAACCATTCCCCAGGACATGTAGGCAAGCATGTGAGATACACTTTGTATCTATACTTTCACCAGTGAAATTTCTCAACCATACAACCTGCATATGGAACAAATCCCTCTGGGAAGTGGGTGTGTGTGTGGGTATTTATATGCATGTTCTCAGGGTCAATGCATCAAGTTTGGGGCCTCATACACATAGAGCAGATGCTTAACCATTGAGCTATATAGCCTCAGCTCCAAATCTACTCTTCAGGCAAGCTTCTATTCTGAAAGAAAGGGTGACCCATTTTGTCCTTGCAAAATGTCAGGTCCCACAAGCAGTTTCCAGAGCTGGTCACTCGACCTTGCCATTGGAGAGAGGGAACCTACAGTATCAGTCTTCTTCTGGCCAGTGAGTGAATCTATGTGCAGAGAGATCACCAGAGAACTTTATCTGCTGAGGATCCCTGTCTACACTGCTCAAAATTCAGGTCATGAACTGAAGGTGGCAGGAAACGGAAGTCTTGAAAAATTTAGACACAGCAAAAGGCTTCTAAACATGAAGCAGCCAAAAATGAATTCAAGGGCTGGAGAGATAGTACAGTGGTAGGGCGTTTGCCTTGTATGCAAACGATCTGGAGGGACCTGGTTCAATTCCCGGCATCCCATATGGTCCCCCAGCCTGCCATCGATGAATGGTCCCCAACCCTGCCAGCAGTGATTTCTGAATGCAGAATCAGGAGAACCCCTGAGCTCCGCTGGGTGTGGCCCAGAAACCAATCAATCACTGAATCAATCAATCAATAAATAAAGTTAAATTTATAAAAATAAATAAGGGCTGGAGAGAGCATAGCAATAGGACATTTGCCTTGCAAGGGGCTGACCCAGGACTAAAGGTGGTTCGAATTCCGGCATCCCATACGGTCCCCTGAGCCTGCCAATTTCTGAGCTCAGAGCCAAGAGTAACCCCTGAGGGCCGATGGGTGTGACCCAAAAACCAAAATCCAAAAAAACAAAAAGTGAATTCAAAATCAAATGCCTTAAAAAAATCAAATGCCTTATACTTAGAGTTTTTTTTTTTTTTCCTTTTCATGGTACCTAGGACTACACACAAGGTCTCTTGCATATAAGCCAGCCCTCTGCCTCTGAGCCATCTCCAAGTCCTAGAACTAGGCAACTTTTTATTTGCTTGCTTTGATATTTTGTTTGGTTTGGGACCACACCCTGTTGTGCTCAAAGCTTCTTCTGGGTTTTGTGCTCGGAGGTTACTCCTGGTTATGCTAGGGGAAACATGTGTGGTGCCAGGGATCAAACTGGGGTAAAGTTCATGCTAAGAAAGTACCTTAACCCCTATACTATCTCTCCAGCCAACTTCATTTTTTTGGGTTTTGATTTTTATGCTTTGGTACCACACCTAGTGGCACTCAGGAACTGACCTCAGCTCTGTGCTCAAGGGTGTTCCTGGCAGGAACCCCTACATGCAAAGCATGCACTCTAGGCTCTTGAGCTATCTCTCCAGTCCCTGAATGTAAGGCTTTTCCAGAAACACTCAACTGTGTGCATTTTCCATGTGAAAAGAGCAGTAGAATGAGCAGCAGAATTTTCAAAAACCCTGTCAGTCCATTGGGCCAGGAGCATCATAATGACCACACAGTGGCTCAACCTTGCCTTCTTCCATATTCCAGAATATTTTAGAATCTAGAATTAAAGTCTATTTGGGAATCCCCCCTGTCCTTTCCTTTCAGCTGCTTACAACCTTCTATTTTTTGAAACTGCCTGGTCTGCCATGCTTGTCATTCAGCACAAACTTCAGGGGAGGAAGGTGGAGAGAGGCTGAGCTTCAAACTTCACTCCCTTTCCCCACACAGCTCTGTTCTGAAGGCATGAGAAGAGAGTCATGCGGGAGAGCACAGGCTCCAGGTAGAGTCCATCTGGCCTGCACCTCTGGTCTCAGTGGCTCCAGGAATTACACACATATACATGCACGCATGCACATACCTGCACACACAGGTCTGACTTCTAGTTTTAAAAAAAATGACATCAATTAAAACTAGTCACTGCCTGAAGCCGGTGCTAATCATTCAGCAACAGAGCTTATGACTTGAATGTGTCAGGCTCTGGGTTCCTTCCTAGCAACTATGGCAAAACAAGCACATTCCAGCTGCCTATGTCTCTGGCATGGGAGTGGTGTAGTGCAGGGGCAGGCAGGGGCCCAGAGATGAGATCACACTCTCAGTTTCTAGGAATCTCAGAATTAGGGGCATGATTCCTCCTGCCATTCCCTCTTGGGGAATGGGAAAGTGTGACCCATATTTCTTTAAGTGGAAAGAGAGCAGGCAGCACATTTAGCTCTGTGCTCAAGTGTCACTCCCAGCAGTGCTCAGAAACCATATGGTGCTGAGAATCAAAGCAAGCCAAAGCCTGCCCTCGCTTCTTGGGCTATCTCCCTGTCCTGGCCTATATTCTTAATACCTTGGACTTAAAATGAGGCATAATCCAGATGAAATAGGCACATGGGATGAGGCAGAAATTGTTTCCAAGGCTCCGTGAACCCTACCAAGATCCCACCACACAACATCATCCGCGTGACTAGGGAGTCACCTCCAGAGAGTTGGGGTTTCCCTGGAGAAGGAAAGCCACCCTCACTGGAGCAGCAAGAGCTTTTTCCTTAGTCTGTGCAGACAGGCACAAACCCTTGCCCTAGCCACATAATAAAGTCAGTTCTTCCAAATGTTGCTGCAACCACATTTAAAAAAAAAAAAAAAGGGAAAAAATAAAGCCTAGCTTGCTAACTTAACTTGTTTGGACATCGTCCCGTCTGGTGTCATGAAGACGGTGCCAGTGTTCTGACTTAGGTGGGCGTAGGCCAGGTGAGCGCATGCCTTGGCACTGTGGCTGGCACGGCCCCAGGAAGCTCAGCCAGGACATGTTGCCATGGAGCACACGCTGCCTCCCCCATCTGAATGTGGCTCAGAATTCTTTGTGCACAGTTGCTGGGAGTGACAGTGCTCAGGAGCTAATCCTAGTTGATTGCTTGGGAGTCCCATGCCTAGGGTCTGAACCCAGGCAGTCTACATACAAAACCTGTGATTACTGAACCACATGGATGTACTTTTGCCCTAAGGCACAATTCTTTTGCTGATGATCTCAGAACAGAGTCACCTGTGGATGGAAATCAACCTAGACTCAGTTTTTCTACCCACTCTCTACACTGAGAAGAGAATATGTCCCATATAAGATCCAGGTCAAATATCAGATGGAAGGTTTCTAAATACTGTGCCTACTGCAGAAGAAGTAGATCAAGGGACCAGAGAAATGCCACTGGGCTTAGGGCAATTTGCCTTGCATGCATGATTGATCCCACTTTGATTCTCAGTACCCCAGATGATCCCCCAAGCACTGGCAGGAATGATCCCTGAGCACAGAGCCAGGGGTGAGTCCTGAGCACCATCAAGCGTGCCACAATCCCCATATCCTTCAAAAATAAACCGACACATTCTTGGAAGCTTTTCAGCCTCTAAGATTGAAACCAAAATGGAATGGTTCATGAACCCAGAGGTTACCAGGAGTCAGAATGAGAGTCACAGGGTCAATGTGTGTTGCTATGGATTGTATCAGACTCCAGTACATTCTAGTCAGTGACCCTGAAACTGTCTGGGATCAAAGTGCACAAAATTCTTTCTTTTCCCTTGGGGACTGTGGTTGAAGAATCAGCAGCTCCTGCATTTCCTCCATTTCCCGCCTGTGGGCAGAAAATATTTTTTTTTCATTGTGTAGGAACCCACCTAGTTTTTCCAGGATTAAAATAGCATCGAGACAGTGTATCCCTGCCCCCTTTTTTCTCTACCCATTTTAGGTCAGTCTGTCCCTTCCCCTCTCTCAGTAGGAAGACACTCTCTACTCCTTGTCACTCAGATGATACTTGCCATTCAGCAAGTCTAGAACCACATATTCAGTTGACCTCCATCACCCTCCCTATTCGAACTCATCTCCTTCAAGCTGGCACCTGGCTTCCATAGATGCAGTGACAGCCTCCTCAGACCCAGAGCACATAATCCCCACTTCTTTGGCCATTTGGTAACCAAATACTTAAGATTTCATGCATTCTCTCTGGGCAAAAGCCCCTTTACAGAGGTGACCACCTTAATGGGGTTCCTTCCTTCCCCCACTGGACCTGGAAACACAGTGAAGACACATTTGCCAGAAGAGCATTACCCACACTTCAGGAGCATTGAACTGTAAACCCATTGATGGAGAATTGCCCAGATTTTAAAGTCCTTGTTCAGACTCACAGCAGCATTTAGTTCTCAGTTCAAATGCAGTAAATCTTCCCCCATTCCACCATAGCAGATGATAGTTGGAAAAGGGAAGGCAATTCTCCTGCACTGCTTCCCTGGACAATGTTTAGCAAAGCCCTGTCATCGTCAACTTTTGGGCCTTCATTCATACACTAAGGTTGTAAATGTCCCTCAGTGGCATCATAACCAGGTGACTGCCTTAAACTTAGACCCTAGAATTAATTCCACCTTGTTTCTTTCCTGCCTTTGCAGTCCTTGGCTGATACCTCAAGGTTGTGTGTTAGACTCTTACTCTGAGGCCCAGCTTTTGTATCACTCCACCACTAGATGGTCTCCAATGATTTGCCTTGGCAAATGGCTATGCTCTTTGATTAGTACTTACTACTTCCCCTGACTTAATACCAGGACGTTACCAAGTGTTTCTTCCTTTTTCCTTTCTTGGTCAGACTTGTCTTCCTACTATTCTTTTCCCATTTTTGTACTTTTGTTTGCTGCTTTTCTGTTCAATGTATTATCAGATTCTAATATGGAGGATTTTGCCAAGTCACCTGAAGTTGTTCTCTCTATATGTGGCATCACCTATCACTCTTGAGCACTCCTTGTTTAGTATGAATGCACACAAAGGTCTATGTGGACAATTACAATGTCCACATTACAATGACCCATAAAACTCAAGAGCTCTATCATTTGTAAACCTATTGTAATTCAGCTGTCTTTATACTTGGCTATTTTTCACCATATTAATAAGCAGTTTTCCTGTTAGCAATTCATCAAAAGCTAAAATGTGAATACTATAACCCAGAATAATGCAGAGAGCCTGAGCTATTGTTTGCTTCTTTATTTTTAACAGTGTATTTTTAGAGGGAGTCAGCAGGGGAAATTAGGGGCCATATTAGGTTGTGCTTGGGGACTACTCTTTACTCTGTGCTCAGGGATCATTCTGTGTAATACTTAGAGAACCATGAGTGTCAGGGATCAAGGGTCAAACCAGGGCCAACCACATAAGCTAAATCGTGTACTATCTCTAAAAATTCCTGGTTATTAATAAGGATGATGGATGATTCTTCCCACACCCCACTTCTTACCCAACCTACCCTCCACCTTGGGATTCGCTTAGCTAATGTGCATTCAAATTAATTTGCATTCCTTGACCAATATGCCACTTGATTTGTGAGTGGGAAGTAACCAAGAAATACTGCTTGTGTTTAGAGAACGTCAAATAGAGCATTAGAGAAGAACATAATGAATGATGTGCCAGTTAATAGGTAAGAGAAGGCAATTGCTATGGAGCCGGAGCAATAACACAATGGGTAGGCATTTGCTTTTACCCAGGTATTCCATATGGCTCCCTGAGCCTGCCACGAGTGATCCCTGAGCACAGACCTAGAAGTAACCCCTGAGCACTGTGGGGTATGGTCCCAAAACAAAACAAACCATCAAAAACACTTTTGTTAGATGCCTTAGAAATGTGTCTTATGAGTTTTCAAGTCATTGGCTGTCTTCTCAGTTCTCTTTTACTCAGTCATGTTATGTGGCTATCCCTACTACATGCAATCTACGTATCAATAGCACATGAATAGCACCTGGTCCCAGCATTTCTGAGCCATCTCAAACTCATTGAGGATATTGGCGCCATCTGTTGTCCCAACTGGGGGAAATATTAGGGAATGAAGATTCACTAATGTGTATGCCACCAACTCGGAACCCAAAAGGATTTCAGAGAAGAAATAAGAAGGAAGTGAAGCCATAAGATATGTTGGGGACAAGGACAAAATTGTAACCAACAGGCTTCAAATAATGGGGAGGCATAAAGAACCATTGTGGATGGGAGGATTTCCAATAGGCATGAGCATTAGCAAAAGCGAAATTTCTGAAGATTCACTACAGATACAGAACAGGACAAATTACCTACTGGCTGGATATAAACTTGAATCATTCAGCTGAGTTCGGAAAAGCTAAGGTCAGCTCACAAAACATACCTCATCCAGAGACAATCCCCAGTGAGAATTCTGGGTTTGGAGGACATTTCATCCAGCCTGACTTTACACCTAGCAGACCTGAGTTTGATCCCAAGTACCTAATATTACCTCCAGCCCACCAGGAGTATTACCTGAGAGCAGTCAGAAGTAAGCCTTGAGCACAGCTGGGTGGGGCCCAAAACAACAAAACAAATAAATTGTAACTTTCTTCTTCCTTGTCACAACTTCATTTTGGATTTTTTTTTCACTTTCTATTCTTTTACTTTTTCTTTCCTTTTGCCTTTTTTTCCTTCAAGGAATAGTTAAAAGGCACTATCTATGGTTACTACGAGAGAGTTTTTGAAAAATAAGAAAAATGATCTTATTTGAAAATGGTCAGAGATGGAATTGAACGAGTTGTCAAAAAGAAGAGAAACGAAGTAGCCTGGGTTTAGGGACACCACTGAGAGAAAAATGCTGGTGGGTTTAAGAGGAAAGCCTGGATGCGGGTTTTACTCATACCAGACACCAGATGGCGCTTCGAACACCTCAGTTACTGCCTTGTGTGGATGGGGGGAGGGAGCCAGGGACTGGGTGGTAGTTTTCCTCTTGATACAGGATGTTTGCTAGACAGATGTTAGTAGTTCCTGAAGTCCTTCTGGAGACAGAAACAAAGATAAATAATTAAACCTATCCTGGACTTGTCCTTATGCACTTAAATATTCTGTGACTTTTTAATTTTTTTAGAGCTCACTTTTTTCTTTTTTTTCTTTTTTTTTTTTTTTTTTGGTTTTTGGGCCACACCCGGCATTGCTCAGGGGTTACTCCTGGCTGTCTGCTCAGAAATAGCTCCTGGCAGGCACGGGGGACCATATGGGACACTGGGATTTGAACCAACCATCTTTGGTCCTGGATTGGCTGCTTGCAAGGCAAACACCGCTGTGCTATCTCTCCGGGCCCAGAGCTCACTATTTTTTAATAACTTTTATTGTGAGCAACATGACTTACAAATCTTTCACAGTAACATTTAAGGTACATAGTGACATTGAATCAGGAGTATTCCCACCACTAGTGTTGTCCTCCCTCCACCCCTTTTTCCAGCATCTCCTTCCTTTGCTCCCCAGACTACTTGTATAACTGCTCCCCTCTGTGTATAGCTTATTGAAGATTGGGTATCGATTCTGTTGTCGTTGACTTTGAGTTTGGTGTTTAAGTCTGATCATTTTTTATTTCTACTCAATATTTCTGTGACTTATTTTAAATGCAATCTAGACACAGTGCAGGGTTTAGATGGCACCTTTTGTTACCCTTGGCTCAGCTTTGAGAACAAACTTTTAGCCTGCACATGAGCTCAGTAAGAACTACAAGTTCCTCTATCCCTAAAAATAGTAATAGGGCTTGGATCTATTTTGGTTTTCTTGGTAAAAAAAAAAAAAAAAGACGGAGTGGAAAGAATGAGAAGTTAATTTGTTGAGCTCAAATAGAACCTGTAGGAACTGCCTTGTGTCAAACATGAAATTTGAGCTGCTAGTGTGCAGCAAAGTTACTTATCCATGCAATATATAGGATGCTGATGATTCTTGCATTTTGGGAGTTTTGATAGGGACTGTGGGAGGAAGCATACAGATCAGCTCAGGGCTTGACCCATGCTAGCATTTTGGTTTATCACTTGAGCTACCCCCAGCCCCAGTGTGATGGTTTTGGAAAATACAGAGTATAGAATTGCCATGTCTGCCATTGTATTAGCTCTAAATATTGCTCTATCTCTTCTTTCTCTAAAATTTGTTCATGTGGTGCCCCTGTGGGTTTTCATACTGCCCATGCCTTATTCTTTTTTACTTGTATCTCACTCATCTAATATTTGCCTTTATCCAAAGTTTCTCATCTAGAGATAGTACAATGGGTAAGGCATTTGCCTTGCACATGGCCAGCCTTGGTTAGATCTCTGGCACATGGTTTCCTAAGCATTGCCAGGGACAATTCCTGAGTGCAGAAACAGGAGTAAACCCTGAGCACTGCCGGGTGTGACCCAAAAACAAAACAAACTTTTTCCAGATCTAAATGATACTACAGGGATTAAGATGCGTGCCTTGTACACGACCAACTCAAGTTTGATTCCCAGTATCCCCTATTGTCCTCTGAGTACTGCAAGGAGTGATCACTGAGCACAGAGCCAAAAGTAAGACCTGAACATTGCTAGGTGTGGCCCAAGCCTCCCACGCCCAAAAATAAAACCAAGAATTTCGCCATTCCTTCTTTAAATTCTGAATTTCCAGTGAGCCTGGCAAAGAACCAAGTGAATCAATGGAAAAAGTACAAAGGAGTTGTAGATATGTGTTGCATTTAAGCCCTTTTGAATGGGCTTTGATGGTGGTGGATGGTGAATGGAGGGGCCTTTCTCTGCTGTCCAAACACCACGTGTCTCCACCAGCTGTCGGGTCTACCCGTTCAGGTTGGCGGTGAGGATAGATGTGAACCAAGTAGTAGGAAGGACACTGGGACTCAGGTGAAAGCTAACCCATCTCCACCTATTCCCAGAGTAGCTAGTCACTTAACTATTATGTTAATCATTCATTTTTATATGACATTCCTCTGCAAGAGATCACAGACCAAAACCGCCAAGCTGTTTGGTAGGTTACCGATTTCCAGCTTAGATAATGTTTGTTAAACTTTGCATTGGGTTTAGGAATCTAACTTTTGTCTTAAGACATTTGAAATCAGGCGAGTTTGTACTATACAGCACACTGGTGGTCCTGGAGGCCTCTTCACCTCTTCTGACCTTGGAAACTGCAGCTCAGTAGGCCAATGAGGGGCATAGACTTTGGTATGGCAATCTCGTAGGAATCTAGTGAACATCCAGTAGCAGAATTTAAATCATTTAGGTTCTTAGAGTGGACCAGATATTTGACTCAGCCATTCACCTAAGATTGTATTTGTTCCAAGGAGGAAAACTACATGTGTCCCTAATCTGCCTGACCACATGTGCCCCCCAAAATGAAATCTGTTAAAATAAAAATAAAAGCATGTTGTGGGAAGATTTCATGGAGTCTTTAAGACTCCGAACATAGGATTAGGGAGGTGGCTTAGAGGCTGGAGTACATGTTTCACATGAGGGAATTCTGAAGCCAGTTCACAGTACCAGAACATATATCCCAAGTACCAAATCAGTAATAATAGTTTCATAGAGCACTGCCAAATGTATCCTAAATTCAAAAGAAAAAGAGTCAGAAGAAAAAGGAGGAGGAAGACAAGGAAAGGAGCAAGAAGAGGAAAAGAGAAGGGGGAGGAAGTGAAGGAGAAGCTGATTCAAATCCTGGCAACACAAAACCACAAAAATTAAAACTAGGGGCTGGGAAGGTGGCGCTAGAGGTAAGGTGTCTGCCTTGCGAGCGCTAGCGTAGGACGGACCGCAGTTCGATCCCCCAGCGTCCCATATGGTCCCCCCAAGCCAGGGGCGATTTCTGAGCGCATAGGCAGGAGTAACCCCTGAGCATCAAACGGGTGTGGCCCCAAAACCAAAAAAAAAAAATTAAAACTAAAAAGAACCCTGAAAATCAGGCTGACAAGTATCCCTAGGAAAGACTTCACTACTGTGACTGGAATGCAAAGGAGGCAAATCAAAATCATGAATTTGTTGGGGACACAAGAGATAGTTGCATGCATCCAACCAGGGTTCAATCCCCAGCACCCTAGATGTTCACTTGAGTGCCACCAGGAACGATCCCTGAACACAGAGACAGAAGTAAGCCCTGAGCATTGCTGGGTGTGACCCAAGGATTTGTTGGTAGGTTTATTTAAGGCAAAATTACATCCTTTGTGTGGTTTTGATCCCTAAGAGGCAGCTTTGTTCCCAAGCGCCCTCAAGTCTTGGAACATTCATGCGTTCTCAGAACAGTCCCTGGAGATCCCCTGTACTTGGCTGTCATCCTGCCAAAGTTAGCCTCCCAAACAAGGTCAGCCCACAGGCACTTGGAGAAGAGGTAGAAGTCGGTCAGAGTTCTGCCAAGTCTCAGTCCAGTTCCCCTGCTCTGCTCCCTGAACACATACTGATGACAGAGAAACCTGGCCCTTGGCCCATCATGCACACATCCTCTTTGACCTGTGTTAAAAGGAAGGAAGCACAATATATTTAGAGCTTTCAAAACCTCGACAGTTTTGCACATTCTTACAAAGGGAACCAATAAAAAAAATTACCCCAAGAGATTTTAAAGAAATTAAAAGTCATCCTTTTAATATTATAGTTAAGTGGGAAAGATTTTACATGCGGGGGGGGGGGGTCACTTCCTTTCTGTGTCAAGAAATAGCCTGTTGCAAGAGGGGGAGGCTTCATGTCCTTGGAATGTTGCTGATACCAGAAAACTTTCCAGGCCCAAAGGAGAGGTTGTTCCTTTCCCATCACTGAAACAGTAGAGATGATCCAGCAGCTCTCTGCTGCGTTTCACACGCAGTCTTGGGGTAGAAGTGAATTCAGATCCTGAGAAAATCATTCACTCATCCATGTCATGGCTCGTTCAAGAGATGGTGCTGAGCTTCGGAAAGGCGCCAGGCCCCACTCTAGCAGAAAGCCTGGTCCCAAGGTTCCAGCTTTTAGTTCTACTCCCCTCTCTGCTGAGCAACTCTAGTCTCAGAAGGCCTGGGAGAAGAAAGGGGAGGTGCTAAGACCTGGCATTGGGATCTGGCAGAAGTAAAAATACTATGTTTCAAGAACAGTGAACACAACGTTTTCCAGATGTGTGGACTTGACCATGTTGCCTTTTTAAAAAGAACTGCACATGAAGTCATTTCGTGGTTTACTTGCATCTGTTTAATGTATAAAGGATTGTGCTGGAGGAATAGGACAGGGCTAAGATGCTTGCTTGCATATGGCCAACCTGGGTTTGATTCCTGGTATGGACCCTGAGCACTGAGCTAGGAGTAAACCCTGAGCGCCGCTGGGTGTGGCCCCCAAACCACTCAATCAATTAATAAATAAAGTTTAAAAATAAATTAAATAAACTAGAACCAAGCCCAAGCAAGGCAAAAAACAAAAAACAAAAAACAAAGGGCTAGGTATGCCTGATAGAATTTGCAGCCCCAGCATCCTTTCCAGACAGAGTGATGATGATTCTAGCTAAGGACCCATCCAAACAGATCTGGGATTTTTCCAGTACAAGGGATGGAAAGGTGCCACTTTGGACATCCTCAGGTAACCTCATAATTCACTGACCCTGTTTGGGCAGTGCCCACTAGCCAGTGCACTAGTGATCCCTGGGAACTTGGCTTTTATTGAGGATTTGGTCACATGCTTCTCTTTTATGTGTCATCCACCCCCAGCTATACTCCCACCTTTTCCCTTGGATTTCCTGCCCCAATGACTTCTATTCCTCTGTGTTCCCATCCTTCTTCCTAGGCAAGCAGCCCTTTTTATTGTTCTACTCTAGCTTGCATTCCCTCTAAATCACCACTGACTCTGAGCTTCTTGGCACAGCTGCATCTTTTCTGGGTGCTGAGCATATTTTCAAATAGCTTATGATATCACAAACATCAAGACTGTCCTTTGTGTATGTTGTGGCATCAGGGTTTAGAACAAGAGGTGAAAAGGTGCACAACATTGAATTCAGTGGGCAAGTACGTCCAGCCCTAGTTTTATTTTTTTTTTCCTGTTAGCAGAAGAGTGGTTGCTTGTTGTCCCTTTCCTCATTAAAATAGTGGCTAAACGGAATATTAAACACCTTGGAGCTAAAACTTCGCTGTAGGAACTGGAGAGATACTTGAAATGGCTGGAACACATGCTTAACATGCCAGAGCTAAATTTAATCCCTAGAACTGCATATGATAACCTGAGCTCCACTAGGAATGACCTTTGGACACCTATCTAGGAACAGCCCCTAAGCATATTGGGTGTTGTCCCACCCCAGTTGTGTGTGTGTGTGTGTGTGTGTGTGTGTGTGTGTGTGTGTGTAGCCATACCTGGCAACGCTCAGGGTTTACTCCTGACTCTGCACATCTTACATACTATATAAGGCAAATGCACTACCCAAATAATGAAAAGCAGTTGGTAAATTGATCATGTGACATGATTTGAAGGAGAAGAAAATCTTTCATGAGTTATCTTTTCTTCTTATATTCATTTTTTGCTTTATCTAGATGTGAATATTCCCAAAGCATACTTCAAAGTCATGTTGGTGATGAGAGTAGGTGTGAGAGGTGTTTAGTCAACTTCTTGACTTTTCTCCACCAGTCCCCTTCTAAACTTGTTCCCCTCCTGGATCCTCTGTACTATATATATTGGTTGGTATGTTGTGGACCTGTGAATTCCACCTGTGCCCTCTTGAAATAACCTAGGGACCCTGTGACCCCAATTGATAAATGCTGGTCTAGTCTAGGACATTTTATCCAGATAGTTCACAGAGAAGCCTCAGCACATTGGTAACGATGGGCTTGGCATTGTGTCCTCTCTTACAGGTCCTTCCATCGCGACACCCCCCAAGGACATCTGGAATGTTACTGGTGCCCAGGTCTACTTGAGCTGTGAGGTCATTGGAATTCCAACCCCTGTGCTCATCTGGAACAAGGTAAGTGGTCCAGATGTCAGGATGATTCCTTCAATGGCAGGTACCTCTTGAATTCTCACGGGTGATCATTATATAGAACCCTCACTGTGTTCACTTCCACTGGGACACAAAGTGGGCACCTCACGGACTCTCTCAGATACCTAACCCTGTCTGCAGGAAACAATCTTATCCAGTTCCTGATCCCATTCCCTTGCTTCTGTTAGCCACACAAAACATGGCACCTTGGATCTGAAAGTCTTGTTCTTACAGCTCTCTGCAGTAGGTATCTGCCAGAACTGGGTGAGCATGAGTGGGGAGCTCCCTGCCCAGGCTGGCTGGATTCTACTCCCAAAGCCAGGCTTTGTGTGCCCCAGCATTGGGGCACATCCAGTGGTACTGTGTGGAGGATGGGGCAAGCAGTGACAGGGATCATATTCATGGTCTCACACATGCTATTCACATGCTCCACCACTTTGAGTCTCATCCCACCCCACTATTGATGTTTCAGATACCATTTTGTTGTTGTATGACCTTCCATATATTTCACCATAATATACAAAGCTGTTGATGAGTTGATGATGTTCCAGCCTCAAACTAAACACCAGTGTCAGCATCCATCCCCCACTTCACCCCATCTCCTTAGCAAACTTTTTTTTAAAATTTGCTTATAAGTTTGGGTCACATGCTTATAGTAGTGTTGTCTCTTATGGATGTGGTATTGTAACATTGCCTCTGAACCATAGCAAAGTCCCAGGCCCTTTTCCAATGTTTTTGTTATTTTTTGCCAGGCACCACCTCATTCCCTCACACCTTCACTTCTCCTCCTGGGAATCTTCATCCCTGTAATCTAGAGTCACAGGTTTGCCATCATTTGATACCTTCCCTTCCCTCTTGTTACTCTCTATGCCACAGGTGAGCAAGATCTGGTGTTTTGAACAGATCATTTATGGTCATGGGTCACCCTATGCATTTTACCTTTGCCCACCAAGTGACAGTGGGTGACTAAGTGGGTCACTATGTGACACACCCCAGCATTAGCAAAGATGTCTAACAAAATGTCTTAAAAGGCATATGCACCTGCGTTGCCCTTTGATTGTGAGGTAAAAGGAGAGGATGCTCCACATCCTGACTTCAATGTAAGATATGCAGATTCCAGGATCTTTAATACAGAAACATGATTCCAACAACAGAGACTGTGTGAAAAATAAAAGTGTGTTGGCACTACAGACAATGTATTGGATTGGACGATCTAACTTGCCTGGAGCCTAGACTTGGTCTTGTGCCAGGAAACTTCAGGGGTCTGGTCTCTTTGTACTTAGGCCAAGGTTATTTCTTTCCATGTCCCTCATATTTTGGTGGGCCTATGCAAACAACAATTGCCACTCTAACACCACTTTTACTGTGTTCCTTTGACTCTAATCCTTAAAAAGAACTCACTTAAAATTTGAGGTTAACTTAAGCTAATATGCATGTATATGGAAATGTAAGAAAATACTATGCCTGTAATGTTTAAGGAGTTACGTAAGTTTTATGGCTTTAGATTGCCTTGTGTACTGTTAAGAAATATTATAATGTGTTACAATCTGGGTACTTGAGGGACAAAGTATTTGTACATGATTCTGTCTTATTTATCTTAATGTTCTTTGGCTGAAATTTCAAAGTTAAGATATCAGCAAGGGGACTTCTGAGAATTATGTTATGGGTGATTGTCCTTCCACTGTAACTTTATCTTGTCCTCTTTCTTTGCACCCTTATTCTCATAATAAATAAATAAAATAATTAAAAAAAAAGGCATATGCACCCTCCCCCATGTACAAAAGCACTGAGTGACCCTTGAGTAACTTTTTTTTGGTGGTTTTTTTGGGGGGCCACATCTGGCAGCGCTGGGTGTTACTTCTGGCTCTGCACTCAGAAACCATTCCTGACAGGCTCGGGGGAACATAAGGGATGCCAGGAATCAAACCTAGGCAGCATGCAAGGCAAACACCCTACCACTGTGCTATATCAATCCAGTCCCCCTTGAGTGACTCTTAAAAACAAAGACAGGCAGGGGCCAAAGCGGTGGCTCAAGCGGTAAGACATCTGCCTTGCCCACGCTAGCCTAGGACAGACTGAGGTTCAATTCCCAAGCCAGGAGCAATTTCTGAGCACACAGCCAGGAGTAACCCCTGAGCGTCACTGGGTGTGCCCCCCCCAAAAAAACAACAAAATCAAATCCCCTGGCAGGCACAGGGGACCATATGGGATGCCGGGATTCGAACCACCGTCCTTCTGCATGCAAGGCAAATGCCCTATCTCCATGCTATCTCCCCGCCCCCCCCCCCAAAAAAAAGGTTAAAAAAAAAAATGGAGCTAGGGGCCAGAGTGGTGGCACAAGCGGTAGGGCCCAAAAACCAAGAAAGTAAGAAAGAGAGGGAGGGAAGGAGGGAGGGAGTAATTTCTAGGCCTTACCGGGTAGTTCCCAAACATCCCGCCACCCACCCCCCAAATTCTGTGCTATATCTATCTTTTGGGAGTTTTTTGTTTTGTTTTGTTTGGGTCACACCTGGTGATGCTCAGGGGTTATTTCAGGCTGTGCGCTCAAGAGATTGCTCCTGGCTTGGGGGACCATGTGGGACACTGGCAGATCCAACCGTGGTCCGTCCTGGGTCAGCTGCATGTACGGCAAATGTCCTATTGCTACACCATCACTCCGGCCCCTCTTTTGGGAGTTTTATTTGGGGCTCCCATACCCAGTGGTGCCCTTGGCTCTGTGCCCAGAAATTACTCCTGGCAGACTCCTGGCAGGCTCGGGGGACCATACGGGATGCTGGGAAGGAAACCCAGGTCTATTGCATGCCGACCCGCCATGCTATAGCTCCAATCCCACTTTGGGGAGTTCTTTGAACTTCAGTGAATTCTTAAATGTTAACACTATAGAAATCTAATTTCATCTACTTCTATACATTAGTATTCTGTTCTTTCATTAGGAGCACGATGCCACCAGTGATCAGTGATCACATCATCATTCCAGGTGTCAAATCCAGGGCCTTGCACTTGCAATTTGATCACTTGAGCCACATCTTGGTCCAGTCATTAACACTTTCATGTCAACTGCTGGCCTGCAAGAAAAAAATTCAGGTGGTTTCTTGTGCCTGAATTGTGGCCAGGACATATAACCAAAAGCCTTATCAATGGACCCAGAGATTGTGTCCAAAGTCTATACCTTTACTTTATCCTAAGGGTTAATACTTGTTGAAGAAGTAAAGTGCTAAAATGAATAAGTATTCAGGAAAAGATGTGAAAATTATTAAGTATGATTCAAGAAAAATGTTCAATCTTGAAGCTGGAAAATAGTACTGCAGTCAACTTTGTCTTGCACGTGACATCGACATCCCAGGCCTTCTAGCACTGTCAGATGTAATTCCTGAGTGCAGAGCTAGGAAAGTCCTGAGAGCTGCTGAGTGTGGCCCCCAAACAAAAATAAGTTGAATGTCAATCCTGTGTAGATCTAGGGTGCAAAGTTGACAAATCACTAGTAAATTTCATTTTATTTTACAGGTTAAGAGGGGTACCTTTGGAGTTCAGAAGACAGAACTCTTGCCTGGTGACCGGGACAACCTGGCCATTCAGACCCGGGGTGGCCCAGAAAAGCATGAAGTGACTGGCTGGGTTCTGGTGAGTACTAAGAGTTGGCATGATTTCACTTGATTAAACACAACAGGTCTGGTAAAGGGAACCAGTATATTACCAGGTACTTAGTCTCTTCTCTCTCTTTTGGGGGTGGGTGGGGTCCCCACCTAGCTGTGTTCCAGACTTACTCCTAATTCTGCACTTAGGGATCACTCATGGGGGATCATACAGGTGCCAAGGATTGATCTAGGGCAGGTCGACAGAAAAGTGCTCTAAAGGCTCCAGCCTCCCTTGCAATTTTCATAGCTGTGCAATGAATCTAACCAAAGGTTAGTCATGACATTTCCCAAGTATAAATTTTCCCAGCGTGTCATCAATGGTAGCTGTGTGAATCTCTCAATATAGCTAGGACATGTACTACTTCTAGTAGCATGCTCTGAAGCTCTTGTCTATCTTCGGGCTCTTGTAAAATGACCTGAGGCCACTGGACAAAGAGGAGGAACTCTATGCCTTTCTCCCCCCACAGGTGTCTCCTCTCAGTAAAGAGGATGCTGGAGAGTATGAGTGCCACGCATCCAATTCTCAAGGACAGGCCTCGGCATCAGCAAAAATCACAGTGGTGGACTCCATACAAGAAATACCAGTGAAAAGAGGTAGTTAATAAATCTCACCATTTAGAAGCAACTACTGCTTTTGTTTAAGGGACAGAACCAAGTACGAAGGTATCAGACAGGCCTTAATGTAATTCTGTAACATTAAGTGCGCCATCACAGCACAGATCAGAGTTCTAAAGCATACTCAGATGGGTAATGGAATGCTATTATTGTGACTTAGAGCTTTTCACTCTATCCTTCATGTAAGAGACAGAACTGAAACTTGACTGGAAAGGCTTACATTTTCCATAACTTTCTATCTACACGGCAGTTTTCCTGGGTGTTGTGACTGTTCTATTAAATCCCCATTTAAAAAGAAATGATTGGAGGCAATTCTGATCCTTCACTTAGAGCTTTTGTAAGAAAAAGCTGGAAAAGAGAGTATATTGGCAAGTACCCAACTCTTACTTCATTGTCAAAGAGCTTCCCTGAAAGCACCCATCCCGCAGTGTAAGAGCACGTGGCTACTTTACATTTATATAGTTCTATTACACTGATGTCGGAATTGGCTTTCCCTTAAGCGAAAATGAGATCAAAATTTATGTCAGCATTTGTCAAACCATTCCACGGTGTGGATCATTCAGCTGCAGTATGAAAGGAAGAAATAGCAAGATGTGTCTGATCAGCTTCTCTTCTGTCAGGATGTGAAAGGCAGGCAATGGAACAAACAGCAGAAGCTAAGAGTCAAGCTGTATGTTTGCATCTCAGTTCTGCTAATTATTCTTCTACTTCAAAATCTGATGGAGAACAAATTCTTTAGCCTCTACTTAAAACATGCTCTTCCAGTTCTCGTGAGATCCACCCTTACACATCAACTGAGAGGGCAAAATCACTTTCCACATCTGAAATAATGTGTAACCTCACACCCAAAAAAAGATGCCCACCACTTCACTGAAACAGTACAAGTCCTTTATTCCCATATTTTAATACCATTATTTACTTGGAAACCTAAACTTGAAAATGAAAAAGTCATCTATCTATAACCATTTAACCTTTTTTTTCTTTTAACAGGTGATGGTGCTAAACAATAAAAATGCAGAATATATTAGTCTCTACTATTAAAAGTACCCCTGGATAACTTCAACCCTATTCTTAATCTGGGATTACTTTTTTATCCAGCCCTCTAACATTTTAGTTATATTCACTGTTTTTTACAGAGATACAAAATAAAGATAACACATCAACTCTATCTACAAAACTTTATTGTCTATTTACATAACAAAAGCATGCACACAATTAAAGTCAATAAAACGCTTTTCTTGCAATTGAGTACATATTTGTGATTTTTTTAACAATAGAAAAAAGACACGGGGGCCGGAGAGATAGCACAGCGGCGTTTGCCTTGCAAGCAGCTGATTCAGGACCTAAGGTGGTTGGTTCGAATCTCGGCATCCCATATGGTCCCCTATGCCTGCCAGGGGCTGCACCGCCGGATGTGGCCCCCCACCCCACCCCCAAAAAAGAAAAAGAAACAAGACACAAAATATATTTACAAGTATCTTGTTGAGAACCTTTTAAAAGAACTACACACTCATCATCCGAGGGGCAATGCTCATAGACATGAGTTCCTGGAACAACAGTTTGCATGCATAAGGCATCCGTACCAAGGAAATCTGCAAAGAAATCAAGAAAAAGCAATTGGTAAAGCTATACTGAAATGAACCCACTCCTCTACCCCAGAGAAGTAAAGGTTTTATTCTATAAAAGGTGAATAAATGAGTGGCTGACAACTCTTCCTATTACCCTGGCTTGTGCTGGTTCTTTCTCCTAACAGGTGTTTTACTCTTTCTGCCAGACATAATTGCTACTCATCTACCTTAATTAAAAGTTACAGCTTAAAATTCCTTATACAAGGCATTATTATTTCTAAAATGTGAACACTTGAAAAATTAGCTCAATGAAGCTGGTTTTCAGAAAAATCAAATAATTATCCTTTCCCCATTAAAGACATGGAATTTTCTTTCTTTTTTTTTTCTTTTTTCTTTTTGGGAACACCAGGTGAATATTCCTGGATATGCACTCAGAAATCGCTCCTGGCTTGGGGGGCCATATATCGAATCGTGGTCCATCCTAGGTTAGGGCATGCAAGGCAAATGCCCTACTGCTTGCACCATCGCTCCAGCCCCAAGATGTGGAATCTTTAAAACATGAGGCCAGAGAGAGAGAGTACAGCAGACAGGACATGTGTTTGCTTTGCATGTAGCCAATCCAGGGTTGATCCCCTGCATCCCGTATGATCCAAGCCCTTTCCTGAAAGCAGACAAAAAGAGCATATCTGGGGAGAGCCTTAAATCAAAAACTAGCAAATGCAACAAAGGGTAGCATCTTTTTGGAACATACTATCAAAATATTTGGTCCATGGTGTTTTCATAAATAGAGTGGGTAGGGATCTTTGCCTTTAACATTGCTAGCCAGGGTTCAATCACTAGTACCCCTTATGATCCTAAGCCCCACCAGGAACAATCCCTGAGCACAGAACCATCCCTGAGCAATGCTGAGTGTAGACCGAAAACTAAAATTAAAACCAAAACAACAACAAAAAACAGTGAAAATGCGATTAACACGTCATAACTAATGACCAACAAAATTACACACAAAACAAGCATACATACCTGGGTTTTATTGCGACAGCCCCTACATTCATAGGTATGGGTCCTGGTGTTGGCAATAGCCATTATTCCACAGAGGTTGCAGACGTGAACTTGATAAGGATCTGATGCTTCAAACAACCTTTCCCTTAAAAATTGGGCTGCTCCATGGGCAATCTGACAGTCTCGTTCCATTTCTCCAAAACGCAGACCACCATCACTGTCAAGGAAAGAATAAATTATTCTCTACCTTTTTTCTGCTACCAATACCACCACTGTGACTAATGGCAAAGGTGAAGAATGATAATAGTAAAGAAAGAGAACTAGGCTCTTGGTTTCTTTTTGGAGGAAAGAGATGACTGAGCGGCATGACTGCTAGTGTTCGGCAGCTGGAAATTGTTATTGACAGGACCCAATTGGTACTGGGGACCAAACCCAGCTCTGGCCCCCTTTGGGGGGGGGTATTGTCCTTTAGTTTGGAGCCTACAATTTACCAGTGTTCCTACTACCAGTATGGTGCTTAAAGAGTCACTCTGGATAGTGTTTACAAATTGGTCATATGGTGTTAAGAGACTGAACCTGGGCCTCCTTCAAGCAAAGCATATGTCTAACCCACAAATGTAATACATAATTTTCCTCAAAAAATATAATCAAGAACAGAGTTGATACTTTCATGAGTTTACTAGTATTCACCTCTGTAATCAAAAGTAAATAATAGAAAAGTCCATCTAAATAAAGCAACTTCCCTGTGAAGCAATCAAGTCTGCATATAATATTAAAAACAAAGCAAAACTTCCTAGGGATATACCCTAGAAACAGTAAAACAATACAAAAATGCCCTTTGCACTCCTATATTCAGTGCAGTGCTATTTACAATAGTAAGAATATGGAAACAACCCAGGTGCCCTACAACAGATGAGTGGCTAAAGAAACTGTGGTACACCTATGCAATGAATATTATACATCTGTTAGGAAAGATGAAATCATGAAATTTGTCTATACATGGATGGACATGGAGACTATAACGCTGAGTGAAATGAGTCAGAGGGAGAGAGACAGACACACACTTGTCTCACTCATCTGTGAGATTTAAGAAAAATAAAAGGGCCAGAGAGATAGCACAGCAGTGGGCATTTGCCTTGCATGAGGCTGACCCAGGTTGGACCCAGGTTTGATTCCTGGCATCCCATATGGTCCCTTGAGCCTGCCAGGAGCAACTTCTGAGTGTAGAGCCAGGAGTAAGCCCTGAGTGTCACTAAGTGTGGGCCCACCCCCCCCCCAAATAAATAGAAGACACTATGGTAATAATACCCAAAGACAATAGAGTTGCAGTTGGAAGGACAAGCCCACGATATATAACTTACCACAAACAACGGTGAGCACAGTTAGAGAACTAACTACATTAAAAACTATCGTGACAATGATAGCAAGATAGAGAAATAGAATGCCTATGCAGAAGACAGCCAGGGGGCGGGGGAGGAAGGAAATGGGGGACACTGGTGGCAGGAAAGTTACACTGGTGAAGGATGGTGTACATTTGCCCAACTATGAAACCCAACTATGAACATTTTTGTCAACAAGGTGCTTAAATAAATTAATAATCATCATCATCATCAAAACAAACAACCAAGCATCAATGGCCAAATTTGGAGGATGCTAAGCAACTCAAGAAACAGAAAGAAGAGAGGAGGGCTGGAACTTCCAGCTCACTTCATGAAGCTCACCACACAAACAGTGGTGAGTGCAGTTAGAGAAACAACTACACTGAGAACTATCATAACCATGTAAATGAATGACGGAACTGGAAAGCCTGTCTAGAGTACAGGTGGGGGTGAGGTGGGACGGAGGGAGATTTCGGACATTGGTGGTGGGAATGTTGCACTGGTGAAGGGGGGTGTTCTTTACGTGACTGAAACCTAATCACAATCATATTTGTAATCAAGATGTTTAAAGAAAGATAAAAAAAAAAAAAAAGAATCAGTGTCTGGAGCCAGAGCAATAGCACAACCAGTAAGCTATTTCCCTTGCATGTGGTCAACCTGAATTTGATCCCCGGCATCCCATATGGTCCCCTGAGCCTCCCAGGCATAACTTCTGAACACAGAGCCTGTAGGCCAGTTAATAAATGAAGAGAGAATCATGAAATTAGAGTCTTATCAGTTTATAACACTCTAGTTCACGGCTCTAATGATCATCAGTAGCTACTAGAACCATAGAATCTGATGTTGGGAGTATACAATACTGCTTATAGAACATCACTGCAAAAAAAATTCAAACCTTATCAAGCTACTAGATCTTATTTACTACTTATAAGAAAAATGGAAATGGACAGCACAGTTAACAAAATCCAGACTGAGAAACCCTCTAAACAATACAGGTTCTTCAACAAATAACACTATGAGGAAAATAAAAGTCAAAAGCATAACTTATATTTACATACATGCAAACACAGGCACAGACATACAAGACCCAAAAGGTTAATTAACTGCAAAGCATAGATCTTATATCTGACTAAAATCAAGAAACTTTTAAAATTAAGCATTCATTTGGGCTAGAGAGAGTATGGGTACGGCTCTTGCTTGCATACATTCAACCCAGGTTTGATCCCCACCATCCAATACAATCCCGAGCCCCATCAGCAGTGATACCTTTTTGCAGAGCCAGGAGAAAACCAGGTGTGCTCCGCATCCCCCACTCCCAAATAATAATAAAATTCTGAGGGTTGGCCTTGCATGTGTGAGGCCTTAAATTCAAGCCCCCCAAGCCACCACCTATAAACACCAAGTGCAGTAATCTGGGATTCCTCAGCACAGTTTGGGCTGTATGAGTTCTGGTCCACTACTGCTAGGATCGTGTGCTCTCAAATGAAAGGGCACAAGTCTCAGAGAACATAACTGAAAAACCCCATAACACCGCAGTGAACACTTGACCCCAGCACCACCAGAATGTGTGTGAGAACAGACTAAAGGAGCATGAGAGGCCATGAGCAAAGCCACTGTGGGGCCCATGGGAGCACAGTACCTCAGTGTCACCTGATGTGTAACCCATGAGAGCAGCACTCCTCTAAGTGCAAGTTCCACAACCACACACAGGTGTGGCCCCCAGTCACTGCTATGCCTCAGTGGAGAGGCTGGTAAAGTGGCAATTTATGGTGATGCAGCAGCCTCTTACCGAGATCTGCCCTCCATGGGCTGCCGATTAAGAATTTGAATAGGTCCCCTGGCACGAGAGTGAATCTTATCGTCTACCATATGTTTCAAACGTTGGTAATAAGTTGGGCCGATGAAGATTTGGGATGTGATTTTCCGGCCAGTGAACCCATTGTACAAGACCTGAAACAGAATTTGAAGCACAGACCTCATAAAGTTTAAGAAACATATATGTGCATGTGATACATTATTCTATTAGCATAAAAACAAAAAAACCAGTCTGTACTCAAGAAACTGTCACCATGGGTGATGGTGGGAAGATAAGAACTGTGATGACAGCAGGACCATCTAGGCAACAAGGATTCTAGTCATTCACCCTTACAATTCTGAGTACCAGCCACATAGGCATGTTCACTCAGTGACAATTCATCAAGCAGTACATTTATACCTCACAAGCTTACCTGTTAGTACTTCAATAAAAGGTGTTTTTATTTTTTTTGAGAACAAAATTGTAAACACACACAAAATATAATGTGACAGGTTAATAATGAAAAACAAACGTACCTCATTTCCTCTGAGATGGTAGCCATAGTCTGATAAAAGATTAGAGATCTTCTGCACGTTAACAGCATCATTGAAAGGTGTGGCATCCCCAATTTCACCCTTGTTGGCCGACACCTTGAAAAAGAAAAGCTATCTTTTAGAAAACTGCTTCTTTACTTTTTCCCCTTAGAAGTCAATAAAAATGTTTAATAAAATTTTCTATAGCACCAAATGTTTTACACTTGAAATTCCTTTATGTGGTTTAGAGAGGTAATATAGTGAGAAAGGCTCTTGTCTTGCTCATGGCCACTTCAGGTTCAATTCCTGGTAACTCATATGACCCCTGAGTATAGAGCCAGGAGGAAGTTCTGAGCTTCATGTGTAGTTCAAAATCAAAACAAAAAATACATTATGGAGAATTACAGAGAGATTGAGGAAATAGCTTGGCAGTCAGGGTCACAGGACCCTGCAGCTGAGTGACAACCTGCCCAGTACACTATGGTAGACCCCAAGTAAGGCTCATGTGGCCCTGGCAGGCCCTGCACCACAGGACCGAACGGCACGACATCCATCAAATGGGTCAGCCAGGAGTAACTCCCAGGCTCCTAAGCAAGGTCAAGAGGCCCAGGAGGGAAAACAATCTGACATGGTAAGTTGCTATATTGTGTGGTTCATTTCATTAATACATTACACACAAAGTTCCTATAACAAATTCGTTTGCCAAAAAAATTATAATTATGAACTTTCAAATAAAAAGCTATCCATGGGCCTAGATAAAAATTAAGGATTCTAAATACTTCATGGGTCAAAGAAAATTAGATTTTTGAGGTTGGTTTATTTATTTGTTTTGGTCCACAACTGGAAGTGCTTAGGTCTTACTCTTGGCTCTGTGCTGAGATCATATATGGTACCAGGGACTGAATCAGGTCAGGCATGTGAAAGGCAAGTGGCCTACCCACTGTACTATCTCTCTGGTCACAAGGAAAATGACATATAATGTTCTAACACTAAGCAATTCATGTATTAGGCTATGGGTCATTTTACCTTAATATATTTAAAAACTGAAAACTTGGGGCCAGAGCAATAGCATATTGGGTGGGGTGTTTGCCTTGCACACGGCCAATCCCAGTTTGATTTCCCAGCATCCCATATGGTCCCCCAGGACTGCCAAGAGTAATTTCTGAGCATAGAGCCAGAAGTAATCTCTCAGTGATGCCTCTGGGTGTGGTCCAAAAACAAACAAACAAAGAAAGGGGACAGAGACCAGAAACAACTATCATGACTATGGTAGTGAGTGAAACAGAATGCCTATCTCAAAGACAGAGGCAGGGGTGGGGGAGAATGGAGATGGGGTTATTGGTGACAGGAAGGTTGCACTGGTGAAAGGGGGGAGTACTTTTTATGACCAAAACCCACAGAGGCCCAGCTAATCTCTGGAACTGCAGTGCCCTCGCAGCACCACAGCCTCAGTCCTTCACCAAACCACTGGCCTGCTCAGCCAAGAATAGCCATAGGAGGCCTCAAGTGTCCTGGTCATTACCAGGACATATCCTTCCTGTATAATTATTTCCAAGAGGAAAGAAATATGAGGGACCAGAGTAGCAGCACAGTGGGTAAAGCACTTGTTTAGCACATGGCTGACCGGGGTTTTGGTCTCCAACAACGCCAGGGGTGATTCCTAAGTCCAGGGCCAGGAATGAGGCCCCCTGCCAGGAATGACCCAAAATGGGGACTGTGGGGGGGGGGGGGGAAAGAATCATACTATCCCCCATAGTAGCCCAGTTTTAAATATAAGAACAATTTCATACCATCATTTTATACAAAGCATAAGCTTAAAATCTTTAAAAAAAAAAAATCTCTTGGAGCCGGAGAGAAAGCATGGAGGTAGGGCGTTTGCCTTGCATGCAGAAGGACAGGGGTTCGAATCCCGGCATCCCATATGGTCCCCTGAGCCTGCCAGGAGAGATTTCTGAGTATAGAGCCAGGAGTAACCCCTGAGCACTGCCAGGTGTGACCCAAAAACCAAACCAAAACAAAACAAAAAAACAGCCTCTTACCTTTCCTTGAAGACACTCAATCAAGTGACCAATAGTCATACGAGAAGGAATGGCATGAGGATTTATGATGATATCAGGAGTGATTCCTTCACAGGTGAAAGGCATATCCTATATGGCAATGTTAAAAAATTTTTTTAAATCTTTGAGCAATAAAACCAAACCTGGACTCCAGCAACAAAACTTTTCCCTTTTCCCAGGGTGCCAGTGATCACATCTTTAACCTCGTGCAGAAGTACTCATACCTTTATCAACAAGTCAACATTCTAGGTCACATGAATTTTCCTATCCTAAATTCAGCTCAACATGTATATTCATAGACTAACTCAAAACTAGATATTATTCCTTTATTGCCTTTGGATTCAACAGTTGAAGAAGTTTCGTTTAATAAATCCGCAAGGGCTACGATACCTGCCTTGCACAGAGCTAACTCCAGTTTGATCCTTGGAACCAGATAAAGTCCTCCAAGCAACATCTCTTGAGCACTACCAGATTACCAGATGTGGTGCTACCCATTCCACAAATGAATAAAATGCTCAACAAAACTGGGTTAGCATAAAAGAAATTTGTGCTCCTAAGTTCATTGCCACACTATTAACAATAGCCAAAATGTAGGAACAATTCAAGTGTCTAAAACTGGATAAAGATATAAAAGTTCAGGGGGATGAAGATAGAGTGCACTTGCTCTATAAGAGGCTAAAAGGGCTCAATCCCCATGACCCTATATACCTGAGTGCAATTCCCAATCCCAAGTCCACCAGGAATGATTCCTGAGTGAAGAGCCAGGAGGAAGGCTAAGAACCACCACCACCACCACCACCACACACACACACACACACACACACACACACACACACACACACACGCAAAATGTGGTACACCAACACAATAAAATGCTACTCAACTATAAGAAAACATGAAATCAGGCAATTTTGCGACTACATGGGTGGAACTGGAGAGTATCATGCTGAGTGAAGTTGAGAGGGACAGACACAAAACAATCTCTCTCATATGTAGGGTATAAAGAAACAAAGTAGGGTTATAACAAAGACCCAAAAGCAATGAAAACTGAAAACTGGTTTCAGTGGGAAGTTTACCACAAGGAAGGGAAGTAGGTGGGAGGAATGGGCAGGTTGTCTGGGTGGGTGGGACAATGATGGGGGAAGAGGGATGGCAGGGTGCCATACTGTGTAATGTAAGGAACTCTACCATTAACAGTATTATCAACCATGATGCTTAAAATAAAATGTAAAAAAAAAAAAAAACAGAACAAAACTGTGGTTTGGGGGGCCGAAGCAGTGGCGCAGCTGTAAGGTGTTTGCTTTGGGGCCCGGAGAGATAGCACAGCGGTGTTTGCCTTGCAAGCAGCCGATCCAGGACCAAAGGTGGTTGGTTTGAATCCCGGTGTCCCATATGGTCCCCCGTGCCTGCCAGGAGCTATTTCTGAGCAGACAGCCAGGAGTAACCCCTGAGCACTGCTGGGTGTGGCCCAAAAACCAAAAAAAAAAAAAAAAAAAGGTGTTTGCTTTGGATGTGGCTGGCTGACCTAGACAGACCGCGGTTCGATCCCCTAGCATCCCATATGGTCACCCAAGCCAGGAGCAATTTCTGACCCTAGAGCTAAGAGTAACCCCTGAGTGTCATCAGGTGTGGCCCCCAAAAAACAAAAAACAAAAAAACCCTGTGGTTTGGGACAGAGAAATAAAAGACACTTACCTCCTGTCTATACTGAATACCACAGGTACCTTTTTGTCCATGCCGACTAGCAAATTTGTCTCCAATCTGTGGAATCCTAACAGAGCGTACCTGGGTTCAAATAAAAACAGGTTAGTGCAGGTGACCCAGTTAACTTCTGGCAAACAGAGAAAATAAGAAAGTGAACTCACCCTAATTTTACAAAATTTATATCCTTCCTGGTTGAGAGTTACCATGACCTGGTCTACAATGCCTGTTTCACTGGTTCTGAGAAAAGTGCTACAATCTCTCTTAGTGTAGCGTCTATTAGTGCTCTCCAGCTCATCTTCATTTTCAGGTAAGGTGACTGTTTTGCCTATAATGACATCATCTCCTGATACTCGAACCCCTGGAGCGATCAGACCATCATCATCCAGCTTGTCATAAATGGCATGCCTCATACCTGCAAGGAGATGGGACATGAAATTTTCTAAGATAATACTACCATATAGAAAAAGTATTTCACTATTAAGTTGTACAGCCTACTCCTGCAGTTTTCGGAAGACAGTGAGGTATCTGGATTGAATCCAGGGTCTCAAACATGCAAAGCATGTCTACCATTTGACTCAGTTTCCCTCCCCATAAACTATTTTAAATGTCATGGACATTTAAATGTGACTGAAAGCCTAACATATTAATCAGTTCTAAATCAGAGAGCAATCCATGGAAATCTCTAATACCATGAATCATATATAGTAATAACATAATGCCTTTATCCCAAATACTCCAAATGAACCTGAACTCTAAAAGAGTACCTGAGCAAGCACTGTAACACAACCCGTCATTTCTGGATATGTGAGTTGCCATCTTATTCCTTTAAAACATGAACAAGAATATCTACTATGGATGCTAATACATTATCCTACAGAATCTGTTATATCTTATGTAACTCTTTTTTATTTTTTTTGGTTTTTGGGCCACACCCGGTAACGCTCAGGGGTTACTCCTGGCTATGTGCTCAGAAGTTGCTCCTGGCTTGGGGGAGCATATGGGACACCGGGGGATCGACCCGCGATCCATCCAAGGCTAGCGCAGGCAAGGCAGGCACCTTACCTTTAGCGCCACCGCCCGGCCCCTTATGTAACTCTTAATTCCACTAGACACTAATTCACTTTTACCGAGAAACACCCACAAAAAAGGGTCTCCAAGGAAGACTCTATTTTGTTTAGGTTTCGGTTTAAGGAGTGATCCATGAACACAGAGCCAGGAGTAAATTATCCAGAGCACCACCAGAGTGGCTCAATCCCTTTCCCCCTTCCCCAGAAGTGTCAAAAACAAAAACTGGAATAAATAAAAACCTGGGCCAAACCAGCAATATAATGGATAAAGTATCTGCCTTGTACCCGTCTGACTCAGGTTCAATCCCCAGTACCCACCATGGTTCCCTGAACCACCAGGAGTGATCCCTGAGCACAGAGCCAGGAGTAAGCCCTTGATATTCTGTAACTCCAAAATCGGGAAAAAAAAAAAAAAAAAAAAAATTTAGGGGCCGGGCGGTGGCGCTGGAGGTAAGGTGCCTGCCTTGCCTGCGCTAGCCTAGGACGGACCGCGGTTCGATCCCCCGGCGTCCCATATGGTCCCCCAAGAAGCCAGGAGCAACTTCTGAGCGCATAGCCAGGAGTAACCCCTGAGCATCACAGGGTGTGGCCCAAAAACCAAAAAAAAAAAAAAAAAAAAAAAAAAATTAATGGATTCCTTTGCATTTAAAAAAAAAAAAGAAAAAAATGCATATTAAAAAAACTCCTGTCCCTAGCTGTCAAGATTTCTGGAAGCCCACACATTTTCATAAATAAGAGTTCAAAAGGGGCCGGGAAGGTGGCACTAGAGGTAAGGTGTCTGCCACGCAAATGCTAGCATAGGACAGACCACAGTTCGATCCCCCCACCCCACCCCCCCAAATCCCATATGGTCCCCCCCAAGCCAGGAGCGATTTCTGAGTGCATAGCCAGGAGTGTAGGTGTGGTCCCCCCAAAAAAAATAAGAGTTCAAAGAATGACATGACATACTCCCAACCATATGGCAAAAATATTGGGGGAGGAATAAAGCCAGAAAAGTTCATTAGGAAGGCCATGAGAAGTTAACTTTGAATTCTGTAACTTAAATATCAGCTTCACTTACCCTGGCATGTCTCACGTGTAGGCTTCTCAAAAACTTCTTCCTGGTCAAATCCTTTCTTCGATTCCTGTTCTTTATATGATCGATAGAAAACAGACCTAAAAACACACAGTTCTATAGTTAACTTCTATTTTATTTTAATTACGGGCCTAATTTTTAGTGACTGGCTATTTGGGAGGTTATTTAAACCATACCCTCTAGCACAAGCATTAACTTCATTAAGGGTCACAGTTAAGTCCTTAAAGCTGACACTCAGGTCACACATGTAACATCTAACTCATCATCAGCGAAGCCCACACTGCATGTGAAAACAGGAAGAGCCTAAGGCCATTGAGTACAACCACTAACTGGAATGAGTCCCTCCCTATAACACCTCTCAGTGTCAACCAGCATCTGCTCAAGTATTTCTCATGATGTTTGTACTCTAAATCTATCATTCAGCTCTAAGTACTATAAAACTGCCTTGGGCCATACTCTCAAACCAAACAGAAAAAGGAAAAAAAAAAAAAAAACCTCTCAAAATATTGTGGTTTAAAGTCCTGTTTTCTGTTTTAACCAATCATCAATATCATAAACCCTGAGATGAGTGCTTGTCAATAAAATAATCAAACTGAAACGTAATAGAAAAGGTTAAAAAACTATTCTAATTTTAATGATAATTACTTATGACTCTAAGATTGTGGATTGATAGTATTTTATCTTTGATATTTCTATATTATCTAAATAAAGACATATTTGCTGACCAAAAAAGACAAGCTCAAAATATAAATACAATACACACAAAACAATGCTTTCAGTTGTTCAAATAACTGCCAGACCTTCTGCTTTATGCTGTAGGACATAGATTTTATAACAATGAACTACAGAAAGAAACAAACTTTGTTAATGGAAGCAAAATTTTTCTAGATCAAAATTTAATTTCTTCCAATTTATATTTGTGTGTTGGGGCATAATCAATGACACTCAGGGTTACTTCTGGCTCTGTGCTCAGAAAATTAGTCCTGGCAGGCTGAGGGAACCATGTGGGCTGTCAGCGATTGAACCCAGGTTGGCTGATGCAAGGCAAATGCCCCACCTACTGTGCTATTGTTCCAGCCCCAATTTGTAAATTTTTAAAATTTAATTAAAATACCAATATGCCCAGTGCATCTGTTTTGAAAATGTCATAAGTAGCTGACCTGAAAAAGCCTCGGTCTACAGCTGAGCGGTTCATGATAACAGAGTCTTCTTGGTTATATCCAGTATATGATGCAATGGCTACAATGGAGTTGATACCTGTAGTGAAGACATTAAGAACACATATTAAAGTGTCAGCTAGAAAACACAGACAAACCCTCCCAACCCTTTCTTTAAAATCAATTTTATTAAATTTTCTGCCACAGATGTTTGACCATTAGTAAACTGAGGCAACTACTCTGATGGCTTGATATTTACTTTATATATGCAATTCCTGAAAATAGTCATTCCCATTGTGTTCATTCTTTTTTGATGTTTTCTTGTTTGGTTTCGGGGGGGGGGGGGGGGAGGCCCACATCCAGCAGCGCTCAAGGGTTACTCCTGGCTCTGCTCTCAGAAATCTCTCCTGGTTTGGGGGGCCATATGGGGTGTTGGAGATCGAATCCAGTTCTGTCCTGGGTAAGGCAAACATTCTACCATTGTGCTACCACTCTGGTCCCATACACTCAAACTTATGGGCTTACTCCTCCTGGCTCTGTGCTCAGGGATTATTACTCTTGGCAGTACTTAGAGAACCATATGTAGTGTTGGGGATCAAACACAGGTCAGCCTCATGCAAAGTAGACACTTTACCCAATGTATTCTTTCTCCAGCCCGTGTCAATTTTGTTTTGTTTTGTTTTGGGCCATATCCAGTGGCACTCAGGCATTACTCCTGGCTCTGCACTCAGAAATCACTCGGAAAGGTTGGGAGACCATATGTACAATGCCACGTATCAAAATCGAGCTGGCTGTGTGCATGGCAAATGCCCTCCCTACCTGCTGTACTACTGCTCCAGCCACTGTATCCATTCTTATCATCAATTATCACACAAACTTGACAAGCTTATTCAGAAGTGCCTACCCAAACCAAATTTGAATAGTCCTACAACTATCCTGTAGTATACACAAAATATACGTTTTTTTCCCACCAAAAGTAGATAATATCCTATGCATGATCCTAAACTTAATAGGCAACAAACAAATTTAAACCCTTGATATTTTTCCCTGAGGGGAAAAATGATATCTGGCTATGATCAGGTCTTTCCACAGTGGAGACCAGGGGGCCAACTATGGTCCTGGGGACCAGACCTGAGTTGGCCACATGCAAGGATGCATCCTATCTGCTGTCCTGTATCTCCAGACCTATCTAATTTTTATACTTTCAATTTTGATCCCACTACTACTTTTTTTTTTTTGATTTTTGGTTTTTGGGTCACACTCGGCAGCGCTCAGGCGTTCTTCCTGGCTCTACACTCAGAAATCTCTCCTGGCAGGCTCGGGGGGCCCATATGGGATTCAAACTACCATCCTTCTGCATGGAAGGCAAATGCCCAACCTACATGCTACCCTTTTAAAAACCCTGCCAGTTCTGCTCTACTCCTATATTCTCTCCCTGTGACATACACCAAAAAAATACTTAAATGTCATCGTCCCCCTCAAAATATTATATCTAGATGCTGCTGTCAATTTTGATGAATATGTAAAGAAGGTAACAAATATTACAGAAGATTATGACTGAAACTCATCTACAATCTACAATCATGCTTGTAATCATGGTGCTTAAATAAAGATTAAAAAAAAAAATAGAGGCCGGAGAGATTGCCTTGCATGCAGAAGGATGATGGTTCGAATCCTGGCATCCCATATGGTCCCCTGAGCCTGCCAGGAGCAATTTATGAATATAGAGCCAGGAGTAACCCCTGAGCGCTGCCAGGTATGACCTGAAAACAAAAACAAAAAAAATATTTTTATCAACAGAAAAACTTGCCATATAAGCCCTCTCCCCCTATTTTTTCAAATTTGGTTTTATTTTATTTTTTCTTTTCTTACTTTCTTCTTTTAACTTCAAATTTATAGATTCTACACAGGGGCTCATCCCCATTTTTTTTTTCCTAACAGAACCATAGAACATGAAGCAGTTTGTTCTGCCTCATAAATTGAGGGGAAAAACAAGTAGACAGTGGGGCCGGAGAGATAGCTCAGCGGTAGGGAGTTTGCCTTCTACACAGCAGACCCAGGATGGACGGTGGTTCGAATCCCAGCATCCCATATGGTCCCCAGAGTCAGCCAGAAGCAATTTTTTTTCTTTTTCTTCTTCTTCTTCTTCTTCTTCTTCTTCTTCTTCTTCTTCTTCTTCTTCTTCTTCTTCTTCTTCTTCTTCTTCTTCTTCTTCTTCTTCTTCTTCTTCTTCTCCTTCTCCTCCTCCTCCTCTTCTTCTTCTTTTCTTCTTCTTCTTCTTCTTCTTCTTCTTCTTCCTCTTCCTCCTCCTTCTTCTTCTTCTTCTTCTTCTTCTTCTTCTTCTTCGTCTTCTTCTTCTTCTTCTTCTTCTTCTTCTTCTTCTTCTTCTTCTTCTTCTTCTTCTTCTTCTTCTTCGTCTTCTTCCTCTTTCCTCCTCCTCCTCCTCCTTCTCCTTCTTCTCCTTCTCCTCCTTCTTCTTCTCCTTCTTCTTCTTCTCCTTCTCCTCCTCCTCCTCCTTCTTCTTCTTCTTCTTCTTCTTTTTTTTTTTTTTTTGGTTTTTGGGACTCACCCAGCGGCACTCAGTGGTTACTCCTGGCTCTGTGCTTAGAAGTAGCTTCTGGCAGGCTCAGGGGACCATATGGATTGCCAGGATTGGGACCACAGTCCATCCTGTGTTGGCTGCATGTGCAAAGCAAATGGCTTATCGCTGTGCTATCACTCCAGCACCCAGGAGTGATTTCTGAGCACCGCTGAGTATGACCCCAAAAAACAAACAAATAAAAAAGTGGATGGTACCAGAGGCAAGCAGTCTCATGAACACTAATTAAATGGAAATTAAAAAAATGACCAGCCCTAAATTCCCAACCCAAAGTCAACGACAATAAACTCAAGAGACCCAAACTATAAGCTATACACAAAAGGGACTTGTTATACTAGCAGTCCAGGGGGCCAAGGGTGGAGACAGGAGAAGGATGCTGGGAACAGGGATGGAGGGAGGTCAACACTGGTGGTGGGAATTGCCATAATTCACTGTCACTATGTACCTTAAATATAATTGTGAAAGATTTGTAATTCAAAAAAATTTTAACAGAAAAGAAACCAAAAATCTTGATGACTGAATAGTTTGATTTTCTAAATCTGAATAAAAATTAATATGCTTCCTTAATGCTAAATTCAATCTTCAAATAATAGCTGACCCTTTTAACACACAGGGCCAGAGCATAGCAGTAGTGCATTTGCCTTGCACACGACCAACCCAAGACGAATCCAATTCTATCTCCAGCATCCCATATGATTCCCCCAAGCCTGCCAGGAGCGATTTCTGAGCACAGAGCCAGGAGTAACCCCTGAGTACTGCTGGGTGTGCCCCCCCCCCTGAAAAAATAAATAAAATTTAAAAAATAGTGCTCTCTTCGGCAGCACATATACTAAAACTGGAATGATACAGAGATGATTAGCAATGGCCCCTGAGCAAGGATGACAAGCAAATTAGTGAAGTGTTCCATATTTAAAAAAATAAAAAATAATAAAATAAAATGACACACTATTCTTGTTCTCCTGTGTGTGTACAGCAAGGGGACACAGTTAACAAGGTGCACTGGTAATGAACATCTGGGACAAACCCTCAACCTGGGCAAGAACAGATTTGGAGAAAGCTTGTAACACACACAGACACAGCCCTCCTCCCTAAATACCTGTTACTGAAAACTTCTGGCAAGACTATCCTACCTAGATAGCTTTTTCACTAGCCCAAGGCAGCTCACTGCATTATAGGGGAATGGGTTTTGGATTGTTTATTTGCTGTTGTTTTGGGGTCACAACGAACTATGCCCAGGGGTTACTATTCCTGGCTCTGTTCTCAGGAATTACTCCTGGTCTTATTCAAAGGACTATGAGATGTTGGGGAACAAACTATAGTCAGCCACATGCAAGGCAAGTGCCCTACCTGCTGTGCTATCTTTTTTTTTTAAACTTTATTTATTTATTGATTGATTGGTTTCTGGGCCACACCCAGCTTTGCTCAATGGTCTCTCCTGGCTGTGCACGCAGAAATCATCCCACGCAGGCTGGAGGATCATATGGGATGCCGGGAATTGAACCTGGTCCCCACCCAGGTCAGCTGCAGGCAAGGCAAATGCCCTACCACTGTGCTATCTCTCCAGCCCTATTGCTGTGATATCTTTTTAGCCCTGGAGAAAGGTTTTTCTAGATTTTAGGGCACTGATTATCATTCATATGAAGGCAAGTCAAAGTTATCAGACAAGTTCTGTTTGGCTCAAAGAGGGTCTGTTTTTTTTTTTGTTTAACTTGAGTTCATTTATGATAATTACTTAAAATTTAGGAGCTCAAACAGAGCTAACTAGTATGGTAGGTAGGGTGCTTGTTTTGCATGCAGCTGATGCAGGTTTGATCCCCAACATTCCACAATCTTCCACCAAATCTGCCAATAGTGATCCCTGAGAACAGAGCTGATGTGGTTCAAAAGCCAATCGCCAAACTGGGAGGTAGTTCAATAAGCCAAGTACAAATAAAGTATGATGAAGGCCTAACTGTTATCCCGAGGACCTCACAGTCCCCAGAACACTGCCAAGTGAGGGCTAGAGTTAATGCATTTGTACAAAATCTTCAACAATATCCAACATTGCTCTGAAAATCAATCTAGAGATACTGGGCTGCATTTACATAGTACCTAAAGAGGGCTAGCAACCAGAAACCCTTTCTCTAACTCAATAACTACCCATACATCTGCTTATCCCAGAGAATTTGAGTTGCAAGCCCTCTTCCTTAGGTTTGTACTAAAAATAACCTTGAATGCACTTGAACAAAAAAGATCAAAATTACAAGAAAGCATTTGTTCCACTGTGCATTTAGATGGTTTGTATTTAAATTTGGAGCAGGGAAAGTTAAAATGATGTGTGGGAGAGAGGAGATCATGGAGAAGCTGAGTCCTTTCCTGGAAAGGTGGGTAAGCCACTGGAGGCTGCCAAGAAGGGTGTTTGGAGATCAAATGACAAAGGACCACCTCTGTAATGAGGCTCTGAAATGGAACAGGTTTCCTCTAAGACAGTTTATTCACACTGGTTACTACCCTTTCATTTGTGCTAATTATTTCGAGGAAGCAGTATTAGACAGAGGAAGTGAACGGGCAGGATCCTGACTACAGGCAGACCTGAAGAGAGGCAAAAGTTGGCAGATTCCTTGGAGATCTGACCTTGGGGTGGAGGGGTGAGGGTAGTTACACTATGCTAGAAGGACCAAAGATGTCCTAAGACGCAGGCTTTCAGGCCCACACTGAGCGATGCTTAGGCTTTACTCTTAGCTCTGCACTTAAGGTTTACTCCTGACAGGACTCAGGGGACCAAATATGGTACAAGGATTGAACCCAGGTCAGGCATGTACAAGGCACATATGTACTTTATGCACTATACTATTGCTCTAGGCTCCAAAGTGGCATTTGTTTATATACTACAGGCATGACTTTTCTAGTTTTCTCATTTTAGTGGAACATAGACTACCTGCTAGGAAGTACCTATAGGCTATCACCGCTGGGGGTCCTGTGAAGTTTTCCTGCCTGTCATGTGACAAATCCTAGATCACTATGCTCAGAAGACAACATTTTCAGTACCAAATTCAAGACCTATGAAATCAGCAACATTTAGTCAAATGCAGCAAACTATGCTCCCGTTACTTATTTCTTCATTTAAAAGATCAAAATCAGGGGCCGGCGAGGTGGCGCTAGAGGTAAGGTATCCGCCTTGCAAGCGCTAGCCAAGGAAAGATCATGACCGTGGTTCGATCCCCCTGCGTCCCATATGGTCACCCCAAGCCGGGGGCAATTTCTGAGCCCTTAGCCAGGAGTAACCCCTGAGCATCAAACGGGTGTGGCCCCCCCAAAAAAAAAAACCATAAAAAAAAAATCAAAATCATGGGCCAGAGAGATAGCATGGAGGTAGGGTGTTTGCCTTGCATGCAGAAGGATGGTGGTTTGAATCCTGGCATCCCATATGGTCTCCCGAGCCTGCCAGGAGCGATTTCTGAGTGTAGAGCCAGGAGTAACCCCTGAGTGCTGCCGGGTGTAACCCAAAAAAAACAAACAAAAAGATCAAAATCAGAAGCAATATAGTCAAGAGTGAAGAGCACAAGAAAAATGAACAAAGGTTTCTGCCTGTTAATGAGGAAAACACAGGTTATATTTTCAAATATGAATTCACAAATTTTCTTATTTTAAGTTTTGTTAGCTTCAGGCAAATGGCCTTTCGGATGCCATCTCCCATTTACTAACGGTAGCTAATAAAAATACCACTATGACTAAATCAACTAATATGTATTCCTCCCTTACTATTTGCCAGGTACCAAATCATGAGTTTTCAAAATAGATTTATCCATTTTAAAATGCACTTTTAAACTATTTTTGCACCTTCTAGCATATATATTGTTGTATTCATTTTGCTGGTGTAAAACCATGAAACTTCTGTAGTGCTTAGGAGATAATGTATAAAATGCCTTGGAAGGTTTTTCACAAAAATATTGACCTTGTTAGAAATATTGATTGGGGCCCGGAGAGATAGCACAGCGGCGTTTGCCTTGCAAGCAGCCAATCCAGGACCAAAGGTGGTTAGTTCGAATCCCGGTGTCCCATATGGTCCCCCGTGCCTGCCAGGAGCTACTTCTGAGCAGACAGCCAGGAGTAACCCCTGAGCACCGCCAGGTGTGGCCCAAAAACCAAAAAAAAAAAAAAAAAGAAATATTGATTGAGGGGCCGGAGTGATAGCACACAGGTAGGGTGTTTGCCTTGTATGCAACTGACCCAGGACAGACCTGGGTTCAATGCCCGGCATCCCATATGGTCCCCTAAACCTGCCAGGAGCAATTCCTAAGCATAGAGCCAGGAGTAGCCCCTGATCACCACAGGGTGTGGCCCAAAAAAGAAATATTGATCTAAGCACAGGTAAGCACAGGTAATCACAGGGGAGGGGGCTGGGCAGACCATATCTTGGTACTTTGGTGGTGGATACAATATGAAACTATTTTTGAAGTGTTATGAAACTGTGCCCCTAAAACATACATCTTATAAACCAATGTTCCTTTAATAAAAACAGCAATAACAACTGAAAGGCATGCATTCCCTCCCAGTCGTGCCTTTACCACTTCACATTAGTCCCAAAGGAAGAAACATTTTTACTTCAAATATAAGCCTTCATTTCTATTTCTTTCCTTCCACAGCAATGAAAAAAAAAAAAAAAAGGTACTACATTTGAAGAAAACCATGTACTGTTCACAGCTCTAAGAAATGAACATAATGGAGAAGACCTAACAGATTGTTTCTCTAAGCAAGAGTAACCCCTTGTGGAGAATTATGAAAATAATTCTGTAAGAATTTACTAGCAATTTGTAGTTAACAGTTTATTAACAGTTAAAAACACTACCTTGGGGCTGGAGCTATAGTACAGCAAGGAGGATGTCTATCCAGTCAACCTGGATCAATCCGATAGCCCCCTACATGATTCCCAAGCCTGCCAGGAGTGATTCCCTAAGCAAAGAGCCAGGAGTAAGCCCTGAGAATCAATAACCAAAACCAAAACCAAAACACTACAGAACAAATTTTATTGAAAAATGGTATCTACAATCAAAAATTCTTAAGGGGGGGGGCAGAGGGAAAGCACAGTGGGTAGAGCATTTGCCTTGCACGTGGCTGACCTGGGTTTGATCCCCGGAATCCCATTTTCCCAGAGCCTAGCAGAAGTAATTCTAAATGCAGAGCAGGAGTTGTAACCAGAGAGCCACTGGGTGTGGCCCAAAAAGCCACACTGGGTATGGCAAAAATCAATCAAACAAAAGAGAGTAAAAGAAAAAGGGGCTGGAGAGATAGCATAGAGGTAGGGCATTTGCCATGCATGCAGAAGGATGGTGGTTTGAATCCCAGCATCCTATATGGTCCCCCAAGCCTGCCAAGAGTGACCACACGCCCCCCCCCCAAAAAAGAAAGAAAACCAATCTCCAAAAAAGTTACCATCTCCATGACATTTACTCTAGATTTTCAATAAAAAAACTATCACTTTGGGGCCGGAGAGATGGCATGGAGGTAGAGCATTTGCCTTGCACGCAGAAGGACAGTGGTTCGAATCCCGGAATCCCATATGGTCCTGAGCCTGCCAGGAGCGATTTCTGAGCACATTGCCAGAGCAACCCCTGAGCACTGCCGGGTGTGCCCCCCCCCCCAAAAAAAAAAAAGACTATAACTTTCTTTGGGAAATTTTTTTTACCACTTTCTACTTTCTTTCTATTCTTTTTTGTGGGGAGTGGGGGCACACACAGATGTGCACAGGACTTAGTCCTGGCTCTGTGCTTAGATATCACTACTGGTGGAGCTCATGATACTATGTGGAGTGCTGGGACTCAAGCATGCATTAGTGGCATACAAAACAAGCACCTTACCTACTGTGCTATTACTCCAGTCTCTTGTGTTTTCCATATTAAAAAATTCCACGAAAGTGATAGCACAGTGAGTATGGCATTTGCCTTAAACGCAGCCAACCTAGGTTTGATCCTGACATCCCAAAGTGTCCCCGGAGCCTGCCAAGAATAATTTCTGGGCACAGGAGTAATCTCTGAGCAATGCTGAGTGTGGCCCAAAAAATAAAACAAGGGCTCGGAGAGATAGCACAGCGGCATTTGCCTTGCAAGCAGCCGATCCAGGACCAAAGGTGGTTGGTTCGAATCCCGGTGTACCATATGGTCCCCCGTGCCTGCCAGGAGCTATTTCTGAGCAGACAGCCAGGAGTAACCCTTGAGCACTGCTGGGTGCGGCCCAAAAACCAAAAATAAATAAATAAATAAATAAAAATAAAACAAAACAAACAGGGCCCGGAGAGATAGCACAGAGGTGTTTGCCTTGCAAGCAGCCGATCCAGGACCAAAGGTGGTTGGTTCGAATCCTGGTGTCCCATATGGTCCCCCGTGTCTGCCAGGAGCTATTTCTGGGCAGACCGCAGGGTGTGACCCAAAAACCAAAAACCAAAACCAAAAAAAACCAAAAAAAACAAAAAAAAAACAAAACAAACATACAAACTTCATGAGAACAGAGGCTATATTGCAGGCATTTTATTTAACCCTTGCAAACAAATAGAAGTGTTTAAACATGCAGGACCTTAACGTATACAGAATAAAATTGAACATACCTGCTGGCAACTCTCTAAACCACAGATATTCCATATACCGTGTTGTCATATTGCAAGCATTTTATTAACCCTTGCAAACAAATAAAAGTGTTTAAACATGCAGGACCTTAACATATACAGAATAAAATTGAACATACCTGCTGGCAACTCTCTAAACCGCAGATATTCCATAGACCGTGTTGTCACAAGAGGTTTTTGAGGATAATAAAGAACATGGGCCAATGTATCCATACGAACATGAAAGTTGGTGATATAAACTCCCATAGCCTGCTTACCCATAGCAGATTGGTAAGTGTTTCTAGGGGACTAAAGACAGAAATGAAAATAAAAGATCAATGAGAGAATCAAGTATTTATGGGGTAAAATTGGAAAAGTTTGTTTTTCTCTAAGATAAGTAGCAATCATTTAGAATAATTAAAGCTCTTTTCACTGAAGTACAATAGTTAAGCATTTTAAACACTGCTTCTCTGGAAGGTTTCAGTCTCCCTCTCCTCCTTTTAAAGGATGGGGTCATGGCCTTTTAATGAGATGACATTTTTTAGAAAGAGATTATAAAATAATCCCTAATTATTTATTCTACTTTCCCAAATTCACCACAAACCAGAAGTTGAGCATTGCTACCAACCTGGTTATGATCAGGAAAGGGAATAATTGATGCACAAACTCCAAGAATCATTGACGGATGAATCTCACAGTGTGTATATGTGGAACAATAAGCAACTTCCTTTTCTTGTAAATCATCTGGAGTCATTGCAAGCATCACAGTTTCTTCTTCAAGAGTATCAATATATTCTACTACCCCACTGGCAACAAGATCCTGCCAACTAAAAAAGAAGAATTTGCTCATTTCTGAGTGTAAGGATGAGTTTGATTCCCAGCACCATTCCATATGCCCTCGGAGCAATCCCAAAGGCTCTCTGGTTTAGAAGATCCACTGCCACGAAAAAGTGTAGACTCCAGAATAACACAACAAAGTATGTGTTTAGTACAACAATTAAAGTGACCAAATCTCTGGAGAATACTGCAGCCAAGTGGTCACAACCCCCAGTCATCACAGAAGAAAAATCAGAAGAGGGAAAATATGTGAATATATATATTAAAGATTCATTTTAAAGCAGGTTAACCTCTTATTAAATTTATTTTGCATTATGTTGATGATTTTATATATCATCTCTACTGCTTATATTATAGATTAAATAATAAAGTTTAATGGGTCATTTCAATATTTAAGTAAAACCCTATAAAACACTCTTGCTTAAAAACATAAATTAAGTGCTCGCTTCGGCAGCACATATACTAAAATTGGAACGATACAGAGAAGATTAGCATGGCCCCTGCGCAAGGATGACACGCAAATTCGTAAAGCGTTCCATATTTAAAAAAAAAAAAAAAAACATAAATTAAGGGCCGGAGAGGTAGCACTAGAGGTAAGGTGTCAGGCTTGCAAGCACTAGCCAAGGAAGGACCACGGTTCGATCCCCCAGCGTCCCATATGGTCCCCCCAAGCCAGGGGCAATTTCTGAGCGCTTAGCCAGGAGTAACCCCTGAGCATCAAACAGGTGTGGCCCAAAAAAAAACAAGAACAAAAATAAGGAAATAATTTCTTTTGAAGGTGATTAATAATATTCTAGAATTAAGGGTTGGAGAGTTAATACAGCAGGTAAGGCACTTGCCTGAACCCATATGGAACATATGGAACCCCATATGTTCCCCCTAGTTCAGTGATTCTCAAATAGTGGGGTGTGCCCCCCAAGGGCGCCCAGGGGGGACTCGAGGCTACGTAAAGGGGGGGCGTGTTTGACCTTGGCAAACACTGTCATAACAAGCTAAGCCTCGTGTTTATGTCTCTGTATGTCTCTGGAGCTGAGTTGCTGTGTCCTGCTTCAAAAAGCTATGCAATGCAAAACGTGCTCACTATAGTCATTAATCCAGACATCACCTCTGATTTAAAAATCAGCTCAAAAAAAAAAAAAAAAAGAAAAAAAAAGAAGGGGCCGGGCGGTGGCGCTAGAGGTAAGGTGCCTGCCTTGCCTGCGCTAGCCTAGGATGGACCGCGGTTCGATCCCCCGGTGTCCCATATGGTCCCCCAAGCCAGGAGCGACTTCTGAGCGCATAGCCAAGGAGTAACCCCTGAGCGTCAAATGGGTGTGGCCCAAAAACCAAAAATAAATAAAAAAAAAATAAAAATCAGCTCAAATTATTTTATATATTTTTCTTTTGCAGGCTAAAGTTTTTTTAATAAAGATACTATTTATAGTTGCGTGGGGGGCGCAGAAAATGTTTTCTTCTTCCTAGGGGGGCATGACAGAAAATAATTAAGAAGCACTGTCCGAGTTCAAGCACAAGTGATCCCAGAGCATGGAGCCAGAAGTAAGCCCTGAGTATTATTGGTATGGGGCAAAAACAAAATAATAAAATATTCTAGAATTGTGGGGCAAGAGCAATAGCACAATGGGTAAGGTATTTGCTTTGCATGTAGCCCACCGGGGTTCAATCCCAAGCATGCCATATGGTTCACCTGAGATTGCCGGGAATGCAATGAGTGCAGAGCCAAAAGTAACTCCTGAGTACCACCAGGTGTGGCCCAAAACTCAAACAAACAAAACAAAAATGCTAGAACTAAATAGTGGTGTTAGGTAAAAATTTGTGAATATACAATAAACTACTAAATTGTATACATCAATAGTACATAAACTATATCTAAATTTTTCTTTAATACACGTATTTTTCACATTGCGAGTTCGTTCTTACCTGTAATTGTTATATTCTCTCTCCTTCAACTGGTCAATATGTCTCTTCTTTAAAAGTAACTTTTGTTTTTCCACAATCAGAAGTGGTCGACAAATGCGGCCTGCATCTGTATAGATCCGGATCTCCCTCTCTCGGATATCTCTGATCATAGAAACCTAATTTACGAACATAAAGGCAATAGTGTTATAAACTTGTTTTCTTCATATCATTTTTAACTAAAATAATAAAACCAATACATTTCTACAACAATCAATAAATGAACAAATCAGTTACCATTATTTAATTAAAAAACAGCCACACTGGGCCCGGAGAGATAGCACAGCATTTGCCTTGCAAGCAGGCGATCCAGGACCAAAGGTGGTTGGTTCGAATCCCGGTGTCCCATATGGTCCCCCGTGCCGGCCAGGAGCTATTTCTGAGCAGACAGCCAGGAGTAACCCCTGAGCACCGCTGGGAGTGGCCCAAAAACCAAAAAAAAGCGCCATATTTTAATTTTTTAATCTTTCCTTTGATATTTTAATTTTTTATGAAGGAAAAAATTTAATCTTGGTAGCTACTGAGTTGAAAATGAAACAAATATAAAATGCAAAATAAAAACTATTTTTTATTAACAAATAAACATATATTTAGTTCATCTATTTGGTAATTACATACATTTTCACTTTAAAACTTTTTGTTACACTTTCCCAATTAGTGAGTCTGACTTCTCATACTCATGGATCAAACAACTAATAGTTTCACATATCACTACTGACCATTTGAAATGTGGCCATTCTGAACTAAGATTGGCATTAAGTATAAATTACACACTGGATTTCAAAGACAATACCATTAAAAAGTAACTCATTAGTAAAAAATTTTTTGTTTTGTTTTTTTATTGGGTCACACCCAGCAGCACTCAGGGGTTACTCCTGGTTCTGCGTTCAGAAATCACTCCTGGGACCATATGGGATTCTGGGAATCAAATCTGGTTCTGTCCCAGGTTGTCTTAATGCAACGCAAATGCCCTACCACTGTGCTATTGCTCCAGCCCCCTCATTAATAATTTTTAAAGGCCAGGAGGTGATTCAGTGCTTAAGGAGGCCCAGTGCTGATGCTGGCACCACATGACCACCCCCAACATACACACACACCTTACATCCACCACCCCAACACTTTCGAGGTGGAGCACAAGTTGACTCCAACACCATCAGGCTTAAGTAGTACCATTACCACTGTGTCTAAGTGGCCAAGTACTACTAGTAATGGCACCCAGACAAACTGCTAAACTCCTAAAAATAATTTTTAAAAGTAATATTTTTGTGTTAATTTTAAAATATTTTTAATCTATCAAAATAAATAATCGAATGATGAAAATCACTTGGTCTCTGACTACAAAAATCTTGTTACTGAGCAGTAGGAAGAGGGAGTTGAGGGAAAGGAAAGAAGAGGTATGAATAGTAATGGAAAGTGGTGTACCGTCACTTTATACATCAAAACCAGTAAAGTGGGCCTGGAACAATAGTTCAGAAGGTAGGATATTTATACCTGGCCACCCCAGGTTCAATCCCCCACACCTAATGTCGTCCCTCAATCATCCCTGAATGCAGAGCCAGGAATAAGCCCTGAGCAATGCTAGGTGTGCACCCCCCTCCCCCCCCCCCACAAAAGCCCCACAAATGTTATCATTACTGTAACCATTTAGCCAAGCTACAATAAAAATATTTGATATAAACATTTATTTTTCTGTTTTGTTTTTTAAAATATGGTCAGTTGGGCCGAAGAGATAGCACAGCAGTAGAGCATTTGCCTTGCACGAGGCCAATCCGGGACAGAACCCAGGTTCAGCTCCCAGTATCCCATATGTCCCCCTGAGCCTGCCAGGACCAATTTCTGAGTGCAGAGCCAGGAGTAAAGCGTTGCCGAGTGTGGCCCAAAAACAATCAAAAAATATGGCTAGTAGAAAAATTATATATTTATAGAAAATATCTCCAAAATTTGGGGGAAATTTTTTTGCTGCTTTGTCTTTGGGGCCACACCCAAACAGTTGCTCAGGGTTTATTCCTGGTTCTGCACTCAGGAATTACTCCTCACAGGTTCAGGGGACCAAATATGGTGATGGAGATCAGATCTGTGTTGGCTGTGCAAAGAAACCACCTTACCTGCTGTCCTACTGATATGAGCCCAGATCTGAACAAATTTGTAATAAAAAATAGTATCATTCTTAAGCACTTATAATACGGAGGTATCCATATTATAAATCAAATGAAAATGATTATTTACAGTGAATTATTTAAGTCTATTATGTAATCTTCTTGGAAGTCAACTAAAAAATGAAGTGTAAGTGAATTAGAAAATAGGAAAACAGATTCATCTTATTTAATCAAAGTACTTAAAGATTGAACTTATCTCAGAAAGAAAATGATCAAGGCTATTTGGTTTTACAGAAAATGGAAAAACAAAGTTTGAATAAAATATTAAATTCTCTAAAACATCATCTCTAAAGCCAAGAAATAAAAATTGTCCCAAATTATTGCCCACTCCCTTTTTTAAAAAAACAATGGGCAAGGAGGGTATTTGTCTTGCACACAGCCAACCCAGGTTCAATTCCCAGTATCTCATATGGTATCCTGAGCCTGCCAAGAGTGATTTCTCAGTGGAAAAACAGGAATAACCCCTGAGCACTACTGGGTGTGGCCCAACCCCCTTGCCCCCATTCATTTCCCCCCCAAAACAATCTGGGTCAATAAAAGAGTTTAACAGGCTAAGTACATGCTTTGCATGCAGAGAAGGTCCAGGTTTAAGACAACCCAAGTAGTGAGGTTGTGCAGACCCAGAACAGAGAAAGAAAATAATCTGAAGTGAAATATGGCATGTGTGAACAAACTCCTTAAGTAGCATTCTTTTTTTGTTTGTTTGTTTTTTTGTTTGGTTTTTGGTTTTTGGGCCACTCCCAGCGGTGCTCAGGGGTTACTCCTGGCTGTCTGCTCAGAAATAGCTCCTGGCAGGCACAGGGGACCATATGGGACACCGGGATTTGAACCAACCACCTTTGGTCCTGGATCGGCTGCTTGCAAGGTAAACACCACTGTGCTATCTCTCCGGGTCCCTTAAGTAGCATTCTTTTTTTTTTTTTTTTTTAAGTAGCATTCTTATGGTGCATATTAGATTGCCTTCAAAGGTCCTACTCCTTGAATCCACAAACAATGGCATTCCTAATAAAAATTGTCTCATTAAAGTGCGCTGTGTCTCCCCCAAAGTCCAAACAGTAACTTAAATGCAGAATAAATTAGGTTTTATTTGTCTAGAAGAAACTGTTGAAAGAAAAATCCCAAAATCCTACAGAATTAAAGTTAAAAATGGATTTTGTGGGGCTGGAGAGATGTACAGCGAGTATAGCATAGATAGCATACAGTGCCTGATATGTGAATGACTCAGGTTCTGTATGTGGCACTCAATATGGTTCCCCAAACCCTTCTAGGTGTCTCCCTGAGTACAAAGCCACTCTGCATAGTAGAGTGTGGCAACCCCCAGACAAACCAAAGTAAAGATAAGGTATTTAACTTACGTCCTTTACCTTACTATGCTAACCCAGATTCAATCTGTAGCACCACACATCCCCTGAGCATCAACAAGAGTGATTTCTAAGCACAGCAGTAAATCTTGACCACCACATCAAAGAAAAAGGCGGGGGGTAGGGGGGGACAATGTGAAAACCTCTTATTATCAGAAAATATTAAAGAGAATCAGAGAGCTTGTATAATGGATATGGTACCTGTCTTGCACACAGATAAACAAGGTATAACCATATAACATATGGTCTCTGACCACCACCAGGAGTGATTCCTGAGCACAGAGCCAGGCAAAAGCCCTGAGTATAGCTGGTGTGGCCCAAAAATTAAAAAAAAAAAAAAAGGCAAAAGGCACTTATTTCTTTTCACTGGGGAGTTTACACGTGTAGTAAGTCAAGCAAATAAATCAATAGTGACTGTAAGTATCCAATCCAAAATATTTCAGTAAAATGTTATATATAGACACAAAGATCTAAAGCAGGGTCAGCACTCAATCTGCGAACTAAATCTGCCCTGAGCTGCCATTTGCTTTTTCGCAAATGAAATTTATTGACTTTAGTTATGCTACTCTTCAATCAACTGACAGTATATGATAAAGACTACAATATTTTCTACCTGTCCCTTTACACGAAGTGTATGCAAACATGTTATCTTAACAAACAGGATTCTGGGATGGCTCAGAGGCTCAGAGTGCCTGACTTGCAAATACGAGGTGGTACTGGTAATTAGATTCCTGATGCTGTTCCCTATAAACTGCAGTCCTGGTAGCACTGTTTTCTGCAATTCCAATCACCCATCAGCAGCCAAGTCTTGCCACACTGTAGCCAAGGTGTGTGCAAGCACTATAACTAAAGGTGAGCATTATGGCCAGAAAGGCCACAAGCATCACATGTGAGACCTCCCCCCACTACCACCACCACCTGAAGTACCACAGAACAAAAAGAAAACCAAAACAAAGGGCTGAAGCAACAGCATAGCAAGTAAGACATCTGCCCTAAACACAGGCAACCTGATTAAACCCTGGCACCCCTCATATGGTCCCCTGAGCCGACAATGAGTGATTCCTATCTCTGAATGCAGAGCTAGGAGTGGCCCAAAGACAAACCAAAAATCAACAAATATGCACATGCCACAAACATGGGTGCATGCAAATCACAAGTCTTACAACATCAATAGAAAGAAAGGACACAGGAAAAGTAGTAATCTATGGTCAAAAAAATGTTTTAATTAAAAAATTGGGGCAGAAGCGGTGGCTCACGCAGTAAAGCGTCTGCCTTGTCTGCACTAGTCTAGGACAGACCGTGGTTCGATTCTTCCAGTGTCCCATATGGTTCCCCAAGCCAGGAGCGATTTCTGAGCGCATAGCCAGGAATAACCCCTAAGCGTCACCAGACATGGTCCAAAAACCAAAAAAATCCAAAAATCTTAACTCTGGGGCCAAGGCAAATAGTACAACAGGTGGAGTGTTTGCCTTGCGTGTGGCTGACCCAAATTCAATCCCTGGCATCCCATACAGTCACCTGAGCCTGTCATGAGTAATTTCTGAGCACAGAGCCAGGAGTAACCCCTGATTACTGCTGTGTGTGACCCAAAAACAACAACCAAAAGATTTATTCTAAAATTACACAATTAAGGCTAAAGACTCTATACAAGATAATATGACATTACAAAATTTTTATCCTAAAGGGGAAAAAAAAAGGTCACTTTTAATCTTCAGCCTTTCCTGACTCCCCACAAGTATTTGCTCCGGAGTGGATATAACTATAAATATCCCCTGATCAAAACCCAAAGCCTACCTGCTATGGGAAGACCAAGACAAATTTATGCAATTTATAGTTTCTCTCTAAACCTACATCCACCCAGATTATCCCCAAAACATAAATCTGGCGGAATCAAAATCCTGAGCAATGGTCCACAATAAAAAAGGTCCATCTGAAGGAGTAATGAAGATTCTCATACAGTTTAATAACTTAAAAATCACCTAATCTGAAAGCTCTTCATTATTCTGCATGTAATGCACCTACATATAAGTAAATCTATGAGAAGCAATTTCTGGTTGACTCTCTGGAGTCAAATAGAGGAAAAAACAAAGATTATTATTCCCTTTTAAAAGCATTGTCAGCTTTACAACAAGAACTTCTGAAGAATTCTTTTTACTTTAAAATATAATTTGAATTCTAAAACATACTTCAGTAACTACATGACAAATTAAAAGTATATGTGTAAGCACTACTGGAATATTTTATAATATCAAAATCAAAGCATCACCTAGATTTTTTTTTTTTTTTTTTTTTTTGGTTTTTGGTTTTTGGGTCACACCCGGCAGCACTCAGGGGTTACTCCTGGCTATCTGCTCAGAAATAGCTTCTGGCAGGCACGGGGGACCATATGGGACACCGGGATTCAAACCAACCACATTAGGTCCTGGATCGGCTGCTTGCAAGGCAAACACTGCTGTGCTATCTCTCCAGCCCCATCACCTAGATTTTTAATGATCTATGGTATCACTTACTGGAAGCCAGTTAAATGAATAAAACATTTCAAAGATAACAGAGGGCTAGAGCTGAATGCCTAGCATGCAACTATTCAAAGAGCCCAGATTCAGTCCCCAGCATCACATAGCTTCATATGATGGCAAAAGAAAATTTTCATTAATCAGGATACAAACTTATGATTTGGTTAGAAATTACATATCAGACTTATTAATATTAGTATCACAAAAGTTGGTATATAAAATAGTAGTTTAATTTTGTGTAGGACAGAAAGACCATCAAATTTGCATTGTGATTTCTTTTTTTTTTTTTTTTTTGGTTTTTGGGCCACACCCGGCGGTGCTCAGGGGTTACTCCTGGCTGTCTGCTCAGAAATAGCTCCTGGCAGGCACAGGGGACCATATGGGACACCGGGATTCGAACCAACCACCTTTGATCCTGGATCGGCTGCTTGCAAGGCAAACGCCGCTGTGCTATCTCTCTGGGCCCACATTGTGATTTCTTAAGAACCAATTTTTTATTCTACAATTGAGATCTAAAAATACACGAGTTAACTAAGCAATAAACAATATTGCCAATATATGGAACAAAAAAAAAAAAAAAAAGAAATTACATATCAGGATCAGAGTGACAAACGAAGAAGGTAGAGTTCTTGCCATGCACACAGCCAACCAGGGTGTGATTCCCAGCACCCAATATGATCCCCCAAGCCCCATTAAAAATGATTCCAGTGAGGCCGAGATATAACACAAGACATTTATTTGTCTTGCATATATATGGCCAACACAGGTTTGATCCCCAGAATTCCATATGATCCCCTAAGCACCTCTGGTTGTGGGATAAAGAAAAAGGGATCCCTGAGTGCAGAGCCAGGAGTAAGCCCTAAATAAGCCAAGTATGCCCTCCTGCCCAAACCAAAAAAATAAATAAATAAAACAAATTATGTTCCTTTAAATATAGACTCTTACTTCAGACACAATGATGTCCATCTGTCGGCGCAGTTTCCTTAGAGTGTTCATAAGTTGCTCAGGATCTTTATGTATTCCAACCCAGCAGCCGTTGACAAAAATTTTGGTTGCACTGAAATTCAAAAACAGAAGTATTGGGGCTGGAGAGATAGCATGGAGGTAGGGCATTTGCCTTTCATGCAGAAGGTCATCAGTTCGAATTCGGCTTCCCATATGATCCCCCGTGCCTGCCAGGAGCAATTTCTGAGCATGGAGCCAGGAGTTTCCCCTGAGCACTGCCGGGTGTGACCCAAAAACCACACACACACACACACACACACACACACACACACACACACACACACACAAACGGCAAAACAAAAACAGAAGTATTTTGCACTTAGTAATTCTGTAATAAGCTATAGCAAAGTTTAAAAATAATTTTTATATTTTATAAGAAAACACTTCTATACATACTCAGCAATAGCTGCAGGAGAAATTTCTTCTAAATTTTCCATACTCCATTCTTCTAAAAATTCCAAAATTGGAGACGGTTGAGATCCAACTGAAATATAAGCCATCAAGGCCAAATTCTTCACTAGTCCTACAGCATGGCCCTAAGAATATACAAAATATTACACATGGCTTAAAGTGCCTATAAGTTTTTTCCCCTATTAACTTCCTTCAATTTGATTTCAAGATTTACTTTCTTATAGAACACAACTGCAGCAGTATCTTAATTACATAACACTACATATTCACATTAAAAACTTAACTTCTAGGAATAATTATGCCCTACATAATTATTGGCAGAATTTTTGTCCTGAACATGAATTCTAATGTATTACCTCTGGTGTCTCAGCAGGACACACCATTCCCCACAATGTATTGTGTAGCTGTCTTGGTTTTGCTAGCTTGCCATCTCTACCAATAGGAGAATTTAGACGACGCAGGTGAGAAAGCGTAGATGCAAAAGTCAGGCGATTTAACACCTAGAAAACAATAGGAGGTCTTTAAACTTTCGGTATTTATATACAATCAAATTGTTAGCAAATGCGCATTGGTTTTTGGACCACACCTCTCAGTGCCCAGGCACTAGTCCTGGCAAAACACTCAGAATTACTCCTGGTGGTGCTCAGGAAACTATATGGAATACCAAAGATTTAATTCATATCCATTGCATGCAAAGCACTCTACTCACCACTGTACAATGTTTTATTTTTACATACAAAATGTATTTTTATGAGGCTGGGAAGGTGGCGCTAGTGGTAAGCCTTGCAAGCGCTAATGTAGGACGGACCGCGGTTTAATCCCCGGGCATCCCATATGGTCCCCCAAGCCAGGAGTGATTTCTGAGCTCATAGCCAGGAGTAACCCCTGAACGTCAAATGGGTGTAGCCCAAAAACAAACAAAAAAAAAAAAAGTATTTTTATATACAAAACAGTTTTACCTGTAAAACTTCCCTCAATTCACTTTTCCATGCTTGCCTTGGTAATCCCCATAATTTAACTAAAAATTGCAGCAATGACAAATATGCAGTTCCAACATGTTCATTTATTTATTTATATTCCATCTCTAATCATAAGGACAAGGACAGAAATTTCTATTTGCTCTCTGCTAGATCCCAAGGACCTAGAATAGTACTTAACATACTGTAGGTACACAATAAATAATAAATATTGCCAACTCTCATTTCTTGGACTACATCATGTAACAATGTGCAAATTTTTATTTATGATGGAAGGTGGAGCTTTAGACACACCTGACCCTGCTCAGAGGTGCCAGAGATTTGAATCCCAGTCAAAGCCTTTGCAGCTAGCTGCATGCAAAGCAAATGTCTAACTCCCCAGCCTGTTTCAGTTTGTTTTTAGCAATACATAATCAAACCTAGGGCTTCAGACATGCAAGGAAAGTATTCAATTACCAAACTATAATCCCAGCACCTTCATATAAGATTTTCTAGGCTGAGGCCTTGCTCTAACTGTTGATACTGACAGTAAATTTTTAAAACAAGGTAGTATACATAAGGAAGAAATAATACAATAATCTAAATAACCTATCCTATTCCTTCCATCCTATCAAAACCCAAATATTCTTCCTCTGCTTAAGTCTCCTGTTATGGAAAATTATATCCAAAGATCAGGAAGTCAGAAAGTCAGGATCGTGTAAAGGCAGAGGACTCTACTCTACAACATGCTCCGATGCAAGCATAAGCAACCTAACACATTGTTTTGTTTGGGGGGTTTTGTGGCACACCCAGCAATATTAGTGGTTTATTCTTGACTGTGCTGAGGGATCACTTCTGGTGAGCTCAGGGGATCTTACAGGGTGTGAAAACTGAACCCAAGAAGGCTGCATGCAAAGTAAGCACCTTGCCTGCCATATTATCTCTCCAAACCCAATCTGAGCACATTAAGGTACATAAGTTAACAGATATTCATTAAGTAGGTTATGTGTATTAAATGCATATTTTTTTTCTTTGGTTTTTGGGCCACACTCGGTTACTCCTGGCTATGTGCTCAGAAATCGTTCCTGGTTTGGGGGACCATATGGATGCAGGGGGATTGACCATGGTCCGTGCCAGGCCAGGCAAGGCGAATACCTTACCGCTTGCGCTACTGCTCCGGCCCCTTAAATGAATTTTCAATTTCCAGTATTTTCTATGATAGGTTTACTAGAGCCTAGCTTAGGAGCTGAAAATCTAGGGAACAGCACAATAGTACAGTGACTAGGAAGTTTTTGTTACATGCAGTAGATCCAGGTTCAATCTTCAGCACCCACAGTCCTCTGAACCTACAGAGTGATTCTTGAGGCCAAAATCAGAACTAAACTCTGAACACTTCTGGTTATGATTCAAAAACAAAAAACAAACAAAAAGGCTGACAACCTATATTTTTAATAAAGGAAAAGGGTGCATTTATTTTCTGCATCAGTATCTAATAGCTTTTAAGATATTACAATTTCACTGATATGTCCTGTTTTATCTCCTAAACAGCTATTCAAATTTATTAACAATCTCAAGTTTCTAAAGCAAGCCAAACTTAAGTTTCAATAATGCTAAGACCTAACTTAAGTTTATTTTCATAATTTAAAACCTACAGGACTTTACATTTGACTCATGGAGTTAGGGGGGTTGCAAAAAAGAAAAGAAAAAAGGAAAAAAATTACAGTGAACAAAACAATCTCCTTCTCCCTTAAAATATCCCTATCAAACTTGAGATGACACCTTCTTACCTGAGACACACCAGCTCTGGCTTGATGAGCTTTCTTTTGATCACCCCAGTTTCCAGTAGCTAAAGAGTACTTTAAGCCATCAGATATAATTCTTGTTTTAATTGCCAACTCCAAGTTAAAATCCTTTCCTCGGTCAATAAACTTTTGTGCATAGATCCTCACTTCTTTAAGCAAGTTCTTAAACATACTGCCAAATGAAAAATACTGTCTTAAAATACATAAAGTATTTCAACATGCAGTCTCAAAATGGAAAATTATGCCCACATGGGAGTAAAGAAAGGCGAGGGGATTTTCTCTTTTTAATATAAAACACAGAATCACATATAGTAATATAAAACACAGAATCACATACAGTAATATAAAACACAGAATCACATAAACATCTTAAAAAGCAACTAAGGCGGAGTGGGAGATAGCATGGAGGCAAGGCGTTTGCCTTGCATGCAGAAGGATGGTGGTTCGAATCCCGGCATCCCATATGGTCCCCAGAGCCTGCCAGGAGCAATTTCTGAGAGTAGAGCTAGGAGTAACACCTGAGTGGTGCCAGGTGTGACGCCCCCCCCCCCCCGCAAAAAAAAAAAAAGACAACTAAGGCAAGAATGTAAAATAGGGGCCAGAGAGATAGCACTGCGGTAGGGCATTTGCCTTGCATGCTGTGAAGCTGGGACAGACCCAGTTTCTGATATCCCATATGGTCCCTCAGCCTACCAGGGGTAATTTTTGAGTGCAGAGCCAGAAGTAACCCTTGAACACCGCTGGGTGTGGCCCAGAAATCAATCGATCAATAAATAAATAAAGTTTTAAAAAAAAAGAATTAAAAAATGCTCTTTAGTGAAGTGATAATAGGACAAAAACACTAATCTATAACATCCTAAATACCAAAGCATATATAAAAGCCTAATACTTTTTGTACTCATTAACTATAAATTGAAAAAATACATCAAGAATTAAATAAAATCACATAAAACCTCAAATCTACTGGAGGCTGGAGTGATGGGACAATGGGTAGGCATTTGCATTGCACAAATCTCAGCCCAGGTTTGATTCTAACACCACAGATGTCCCCTGTGCCCTCTAGGAGTGATCTCTGAGCACAGAGAATAAGGAGTAAGCCCACCAAATAAAAAAATATTTAAAGCCTATATATTAGTTACTAATTGTTTGTTTACTTTCTTCCAATTTTTACATATTTTTAAAAGTATAAAAGCAGAATAAATATTTCAGCATCACTTAAAAAGTTATGGCCATAATTTAATGTTCTCAAATACCGTTATAAAGTTTACAGAGCAACAAAGAAATGTAATCAAATACATAAACTGTCCTCATAAACTACAAATTTTCACAAGTGAAGCAGAATTAAATCCGGGCAAATGACAAGCAAACAGAATACTAACTTCCTGTGTGGCCAGTAAGAATTACAAAACTGATAGAACAGCAGTAGGGCATTTGCCTTGCACGTGGCAGACCTGGGACAGACCTGGTTTCAATTATCAGCATCCTAAGTCTTAGATCCCCCAGACCTGCCAGGAGTGATTCCTGAGCACAGAGCCAGAGCTAACTCCTGAGCACTGCGAGGTATGAAACCAAAACCCAAAACCGAAAAAAATAAGAACAAAATTGGTTAGCCTCTTTATGAACAAGGAAAAGACTAAAGTGAATCTCCCCACTTTAATAAGGAATATCATTTTAGAATTCTTTACCCTCTAAATAAAAATGCAAGTAGAGGTCCGGCAAGATCTAGTCTTTTGTTTCCATAGTGATCTCTGTCATCCAGCTCTCTTCTACCCAAAGCTGCTAGAAGCAACCTATGAACCATGTACCTACAAAAGACAAGAAAAGAAAAAGTAAAGTGAAAAGAACACTCACTGACTTGTGTGAACCCTTCCATACATATATTTGAAATGTTATTTTGGACATTTTTAGTTTTCAGAAAACTACTTCCTTCCATGGACTAGTCCTTAAGGCCCTCATCTCTATTGTCTCTGGATATTAATACCATACTATCTTTTTTTTAAGTATTTCAAATAGCAGAGGAGTACCATTAGGGCAAAGAAAGGACCATTATGACAACAATGGTTGGAAATGATCACTCTAGACAAGACTGCTGAAAGGAGATATGATATGCATGATATGCGTGATATGCATGATCCCCTTCCAGTAACAATATTGAAAGCCATTATCTGAGAGAGAGAAGAAAAATGTCTGCCATAGAGGCAGGCAGGAGAGAGGGCAGGGGAAAGGCAAAAGAGAAACTAAGACACTGGTTAACGGGAAATATACACTGGTGAAGGGTGTTGGACACTGCATGCATGAAACTCAATCATGAAAAGCTTTGTAAAAAAAAAAAATTTAAAAAACTTCTGAAACTGTATCTTAGCAAAGAACTTAAAACAATAAATTATAGGCGCCAAAGCGGTAACACAGCAAAAGGGTGTTTGCCTTGCATTTGGTCAACACTGGACAGAGCCCAGTTTGATTCTTGGCACCCCATATGGTCCCCCAAGCCTGCCAGGAGCGATTTCTGAGCAGAGTCAGGAGTAATCCCTGAGCGCCACCAGGTGTGACTGAAAGAGTCAGGAGTAATCCCTGAGCGCCACCAGATGTGACTGAAAACCCCCCCACCCCCCAAAAAAACAATAAATTTTAACTTACCCCAAGAAATAGGCTTTTTTGGTTTCACAAAAATCACTAACACCAACATGTGGAAGCATTTCTTTTTGTAAGACTTCTTTTGCATATTTAATTCTTTTTTCTTTTGTGACACCAGGTTTTGCTCCTCTTGAGCCAATAAAATTTAGTGCAACATTCTGTTCTTGAATGACAAAAGCTTCATCAAGGGAGGGTTTAACCTAAAAGGTAATTTAAGTGTTATATACAAATTCATATTTTCACTGCCAAAGAAATCAATGTCACTTAGCTTCTATTAAATAGCCTTTTAAGGGCCTGAGAGATAGCACAATGGCAGGGCATTTGCCTTGCACACGCCTGACCCGGGATGGACCCAGGTTCGATTCCTGGCATCCCAAATGGACGACCCACCCTCCTCGCCTGCCAGGGGCGATTTCTAAGTGCAGAGCCAGGAATAACCCAAGTGGTACGAGGTGTGGCTATAAACCAAAATAAATAAATAGCCTTTTACCTAAACAGTTAAGAATTAAGAAATATATAATTTGAAATTTAAGACATTTTAGAAATCTGAAAAAAAATCTCACAGTATTGGCAATTATACTTTCTAGAAAAATACAAATAATTACAATATAAATAAGATATTTGGACTTTTACATTTTAGTGTACAGGCAGGTGACCTAGATTCAGAACATAATCAGAGTACCTGCAGGAGGACTCTTGAGCTCCAAACCAAGTATAAAGCAAACACAAAACAATTTATTAATTACGGGGCCAGAGAGATAGCATGGAGGTAAGGTGGCCTTTCATGTAGAAGGTCATCAGTTTGAATCCGGCTTCCTATATGGTCCCCCGTGACTGCCAGGAGCAATTTCTGAGCATGGAGCCAGGAGATTCCCCTGAGCACTGCCAGGTGTGACCCAAAAACCACAAAAAAAAAAAAAAAAAAAAAAAAAAGGCAAAACTATTTATTAATTACAAATAAATAAGTGTACCAAAAATGCCTATTTTCTTAAAATTTGAAACTATTTCAAAGTTAAGTAATTAAAAAAAAGACGTTTGCGAATTACCCATTTCCCTCTCAGCTACTACACCAGAGTGGTATGCTTTTAAATTTGTTCTTATACCATTTATTCCTGCTGTCACAGAACCCAGGCTGCCTCTGAAAACAAGTTTTCATGTTTATTTCACACAAAGCATTGCCAAGAAAGAAGCCAGGCCAAGACAGAAGATGTTCACTAATTCAGTTAAGTGGTATGGGACTTGTGACAACTAAACTGCTCGACTAACAGCGTTCTATACACTAATAGTTTTATTTAAAAAAAAAAAAATAAAACTTTATTTATTCATTGATTGACTGGTCAGTTGGTTGTTGGGCCATATCTAGCTGTGCTCAGGGATCACTCCTGGCTCTGTACTCGAAATCGCCCCTGGCAGGCTAGGGGACCACATCGAAAATCAAAACTGAGTCCTCCCAATTCGGCCACATGCAAGACAAATGCCTTACTGCTGTGCTATCTCTCAGGCCCAACACTATTAATTTTAAACCTCTTATAAACACTGCAAATTTATTTTCTTTCACATTACCATTTCCATCATCTCTGGGTCTTCAAAATCATAAATAATATGCTCTAAAATATCTCTGTCAGACACAAAACCTAATGCTCTAAACACAATTATGATGGGAACTTCTTGCTTGATGTATGGTAAAGTTGCAACAATGCGCTGTCCAATAGCACTCTTTTTCGCACCCTAGAAAAAAACAGTATCATTAATGTACACAGAGAATCACACCCATTAAAAACAAACAAAAACCATGAGAACAGTAAGTGTTCACTGCAGGTATTTCACAGGAAGTGAAATACTCTAAGTGCCTACTGGACTTGGGTACTTAAGGGGGATAAAATAATATGCATAGTAGCCACTTATTAACAATAGTGCAAACCACTGTCAAAAAAGAAGAGGGGGAAGGGAAGGAGAGAGGGGGAGAGAGAGAAGTAAAATGTTTTCCCCAGAGGCAGGTAGGGAAGGGTGGGTGAGAGAAAAACTGGGAACATCAATGGCAAAAGGTGTTGTACATTATATGATTGAAACTCAACCATGGACAATTTTTTAACCACAGTGCTTAAATAAGTACTTATATAAAATTTAAAAGTATTTTTAAAAGATTATCAAAATATGGGCCAAAGTGATGGCACAGTGGAAGGGCACTTGCTTTGCACATGGCCGATCTGGGATGGACTCCAGTTCAATTCCCAGCATTCCATATGGTCCCTCCAGCCTGCCAGGAGCAATTTCTGAGCGCAGAAGCAAGGGGTAATCTGAGTGCTGCTGAGTGTGCTCCCCGCCCCCCAAAAATAGCAAAACTGAAAAAGGCTTCAAGTCCATAAGTCAGCAAAGAATTAAAATAATCAATTACTCACGGTGAGGGGCCAGAGCAATAGCATAGCGGAGAGAGCGCTTTTCATGTGGCCAATCTAGGTTTGAGCCCTGGCATCTAATATGGTTCCCTAAAAGTGCCTAAAGCTCAGAAGTGATTTCTGAGTTAGTTCAGAGTCAAGAGTAAACCCTGAGCACTGTTGCGTATGGCTCAAAAACTAAAACAAAAACAAATCGGGGCTGGAGAGATAGCATGGAGGTAAGGCGTTTGCCTTTCATGCAGGACAGTGGTTTGAATCCTGGCATCCCATATGGTCCCCTGAGCCTGCCAGGAGCGATTTCTGAGCATAGAGCCAGGAGTAACCCCTGGCCAGGTGTGACCCAAAAGCCAAAACAAAACAAAACAAAACAAAACAAAATAAAACAAATCATGGGACACCGAATCCTCCCAACATCAACTTAATGACACTTAGTATACTTACCATACCCTTCTAATAGAAGGTAAGCTAGACCCAGATTCTGGACTCACCAGAAACATCTATAAATGTTGCTACTAGAATAATTCATTATACAACTAGAAATACTAAAATACATCATCCTGATAAAATGCTTCAGAAAAGTTTTCCTAAAAATGCAGTCGAAATTACATAACAAGAATAAAAGAATAAACCCGAAAGTATCCCATCCATACCTGTCCTCCTCTTGCCAACATGCTAACCCAAATAGTGCTGGTGGGTCGAGAAGAATTCTCCAGGCATGATCTACACTCTCCTGTGTAGGCATATTTTGAATCCTTTTTGGCAAAAACATAGACTGTGTTGGTTGCCATTTTTTCTTGAGCAATTAGGACCTATATAAATAATAAAAAGGTTAAGTCATAAACCCACAAGCCCTTGAAACAGCAATGAGTAAATTCTACATTTTAATCTGATCACATGTGGTTCACAGATCAAGAAGACCAAAATTACTACAACTGTCCAGTTTCTAGTACTAATCCCTAGTACACAACTAAATTTTAATCCATAAAGTAAGACATTCCCTAGGTAAGTCAACTCACATTTTCAAAGTATTCTGTATAAAAGTTTATAATTTAATTTCAACTTAAACCTCAATTATGACCTTGTGATTTAAAAAAATATTACTATACCTTTTCTGACCCATTAATAATAAAGTAGCCACCAGGATCCAAAGGACATTCATTTAATTCACAAAGATCACGATCTGTTAAGCCATTCAACAGGCAGTAAGTTGAACGCAACATAATTGGAATTTTTCCTATAAAAGTTTTCTGATGTTGAGTCTGAAGTTGTTCTTCACCTTCTTTAATGACTGTTTTTGTTATATCAACATAAAGTGGAGCGGAATACCTTTAAAAAGAAAACCAGATTGTAATTAACTAACAGTTTGATATTTGCTAAAACTGTCAACTGGTTAGAATTGTATTTTCTTAACAGCATTTCATGAAGAGTTACTAGAAAATTCTCCCTTACGTGAGGTTTCTTAATCTGGCCTCATTTGGCATCATTGGTGAGGGAGCACCATCTCTTTCCCAGTGGGTAGGCTTGGAGAGGTAGATTTGTTCAAACTTCAGCAAATATCTGGGCTGAATAAAACCAAAGGATATGACAAGAGTAAATAATCTTTCCAATTCAAGTTTTCATAATCAGGGATTGAAGTGATAGTACAGTGGGTAGGTTACTTAGTTCTACATGTTGACCTGGTTTGATACCCAGGACTCCCATAAACAAATGGAAAAAAGGTAGCTATACCAGTATTATAAACCATAGTGCAAAAATGTATATTAAAAAAGGACCTAAGGGGCCCGGAGAGATAGCACAGCGGTGTTTGACTTGCAAGCAGCCGACCCAGGACCTAAGGTGGTTGGTTCGAATCCCGGTGTCCCATATGGTCCCCCGTGCCTGCCAGGAGCTCTTTCTGAGCAGACAGCCAGGAGTAACCCCTGAGCATCGCCGGGTGTGGCCCAAAAACCAAAAAAAAAAAAAAAAGGACCTAAGAAAAAACGTTAATTCTGGGAGTCAGCACAGTAGCAACAGTGAAAAGGGCATTTGACTTGCACAAGGCCGAGCAGGTTTGATTCTCCAAGTCACTATGAGTGATTTCTGAAAGCAGAGCTAGGAGTAACTCTTGAGCAACACTTGATGTGGCAAAAGAAAAAAAATTAGTTCGTCCAAGAAACATATATAAAAAAATCCTAATTACTGAGAACTTTTCCAACCCCAAGAACTATCACTCAGGGGCCGGGCGGTGGTGCTAAAGGTAAGGTGCCTGCCTTGCCTGCGCTAGCCTTGGATGGACCGCAGTTCAATCCCCCGGTGTCCCATATGGTCCCCCAAGCCAGGAGCAACTTCTGAGCACATAGCCAGGAGTAACCCCTGAGTGTTACCGGGTGTGGCCCAAAAACCCAAAAAAAAAAAAAAGAACTATCACTCAGTCCACAGACCCCCAAAACGGGAGGGCATGTACATACATATGGCAATGTGCATGCAGAAGGCCTGATTTCAGTCCTTGACCCCATTGGTACCCACCATCCCCAACTCTGCGTTTGGGGATTCCCTCCTGGCAGAACACTGGGCCTTCTGCATAGAACGAATGCTCTTGAAATCACTAACCTATCTCTTCAACTCTTCTTGAGCTAATTAAAGATGCTCTAAGTATACTGCTAAAAAACACCTTCAATTTTTACCTGTAAGCAAGGTTAGAAAACTTAGTTTTCAAATTGACACTCTCCTTTTACTTCTTTTGGGAGGGGGGAATTGGTTTTTTGGGCCACACTCAGCAGTGCTCAGGGGTTATTCCTGGCTCTGCACTCAGAAGTCACTCCTGGCAGACTCAGAAGAACAGGTGGGATGTTGAGATTCGAACCAGAGTCCGTCAGGGGTTGGCCAGGTGCAAGGCAAACATCCTACCACTGTGTTATTGCTCTGGCCCCCTTTCCTTTTTACTTGTGATACTTATTAGTAATACTCTCTTACCGGTTCTTCAACTTCCCCACTGGCATGTTGAGCTTCTGCTTGTAGGTCTATAGGTGGAGCATCTTCCACAATTCTTTGAACAGACATCTGAATAAACTCATCAAAAGAATCTAGCTGTTGTCTGACCAAGCCTTTCTCATCAAAATAGGAACTGGGAAAATAATAAGTTACCTGTTAATTAACTCTGATGTTTTTAGCACATTTCCCATTAAAATTATAATTAAATTTAACAAATACTCATTAATACCAACTGTTTTACAACTATCACTTTATAAGTTATCATCAAATATCACAAAAAAAGGATGAGACACAATGGAATAGAGTGGAATATCCTAAATAGAACCTAAGGTATATGATCAGTTAATTTTTGATAAAGGAGCAAAAAATATGAAGTGAAACAAGGAAAGCCTCTTCAACAAGTGGTGTTAGGAAAACTAGTGAGCTACATGGAAAAAAAATTAAATTAGACCTCACTCTTTTTTTTTTTTTTTTTTTTTTGGTTTTTCGGGCCACACCCGTTAGATGCTCAGGGGTTACTCCTGGCTACGCGCTCAGAAATTGCCCCTGGCTTGGGGGGACCATATGGGACACCGGGGGATCGAACCGTGGTCCTTTCCTTGGCTAGCGCTTGCAAGGCAGACACCTTACCTCTAGCGCCACCTCGCCGGCCCCAGACCTCACTCTTAACACCATGCACAAGGGTCAAATCAAAATCTACCTGTGTTCCTTGCAACACTATCCACAAGATGGTAAAGTGTTATGTATAAAACCCTATCAGCAATAGTATCATAAAGTATTATAAATCACACATAATATAAAAAATATTTTAAAAAGTGTCTCTCGGGGCTGGAGAGATAGCATGGAGGTAAGGCGTTTGCATTGCATGCAGAAGGACCGTGGTTCAAATCCCGGCATCCCATATGGTGCCCCCGTGCCTGCCAGGAGTGATTTCTGAGCATAGAGCCAGAAGTAACCCCTAAGCACTGCTGGGTGTTACCCAAAAACAAAGAAAAAAAAAGTGTGTCTTAGGGTTGGAGTGATAGCATAGCGAGTAAAGCATTTGCTCTGCATGCAGCTGACTTGGGACTGACCCGGGTTCAATTCCTTGTCAGGAATTCCCATATGATCTCCCGAGCCTGCCAGGAGTGATTTTTGAACACAAAGCAAAACCCCTGAATACTGACAGGTATAGTCCAAAAAAAAAAAAAAAAAAGTGCCTCTTATAGAAGCAGGCTGGTGGGAGGCAAATGGGAGGAAGCAGACTGGTGAAGGAAAGTGGACAATGGTGGAAAGGATTGGTATTTAAATATTGTATTCCTAAAATCCAATTATGAATAACTGTAATTTCATGGTAATTAAAAAAAATTTTAGGAGCCAGAATAATAGCACAGTATGTAGGGCATATGCTCTGCATATAGCTAACCCAAATTCAATCTCTAGCCTTGCATATTATTGACCCAAGTTTGTTCCCCAGAATCCAAGGACATCCCATATGTTCACCAGTCCCTGCCAGTGTGACACTAGTCTCACTATAATAAAGGAAAGTTGAGGGGAAGAGAAATTTTAAGAGAAAAAGAAAATTTAATTTGACTAAATAGTTACCTGATTACAATCCAGCATGCTTCTTGCCACAAATCTGGGGTGATTTCATCATCATCCTCATCATATTGCATATCTGCAAAATCAAAAATATTGTGCTCATTTACCATAAAATACAAGCATCCTGCTATTATTTTGAAGTAGCAGAAGCATATGTACTCTCAGTTAAGTAAAAAGCAATTCTTTAGGGCCGGCAAGGTGGTGCTAGAGGTAAGGTGTCTGTCTTGCAAGCACTAGCCAAGGAAGGATATAAAGGCTGTACTAGATACAAATGCTACCCTCAGAATAAAACTATTCACTTAATACCCATCAGATAAGGGGCTAATATCTAAGATATACAAGGTACTGATAAAACTTAACAAGAAAAAAATCTAACCTGATCAAAAATTGGGGAGAAAGGCCAGAGAGATAGCAAAGTGGTGGGCATTTGCCTGGCATGTGGCTGACCCAGGAGGGACCCAGTTCAATTTCCCACATCCCATGTGGGCCCCCTGCCTGCCAAGGGCTATTTCTAAGTGCAGAGTCAGGAGTGACCCCTGAGTGCTGCTGGGTGTGGCCCAAAAGCCAATCAATCAATACAGTTTAAAAATATATGGAGAAGAAATAAACAGACACTTCCTCAAAGAAGAAATACAAATGGCCAAAAGGCATATGAAAAACTGCTGCTCATCAGTAATCACCAGGGAGATGCAAATCAAAATAACAATGAGGTATCATCTCTCGCCACAGAAACTGACACACATCACTAAAAAACAAATACAATCAGTGCTGGCAGAGATGTGGGAACAAAGGAACTCTTATTCATTGCTGGTGGGAATGCCGTCTTGTCCAGCCTTTATGGAAAACAATATGTATATTCCTCAAAAAACCTGGAAATTGAGTTCCCATATACCACTTCTAGGAACACAAAAACACAATATAAAAATGCCCTCTGCTCTCCTATGTTCAGTGCAGCACTATTTACAATAGCCTGAATCTGGAAACAACCTGAGTGCCCGACAACAGATGAGTGGCTAAATAAAAACTGTGGTACACCTATATAATGGAATACTATGCAGCTGTTAGGAAAAATGAAGTCATAAAATTTGCTTATAACTGGATGGATAGAGACTACTATGTTGAGTGAAATGAGTCCGAGAAAGGGATAGACATTAGAATAATCTCACTCATTTGTGGAATATAAGAAAAACAAGAGTTAGTATGGCAACAGCACCCAGAAACAATAGACAAAGGTCAGGAGGTCAAGCCAGGGTAGAAAGCTTGCCACAAAGAGCAGTGAGTGTAGCTAAAGTAAAAAAGTGTCTACTAGGGCAATGATGTTGTTGGAACTTGTCACTCTGAGGAGGGGAAAGAGTGTGCATGAGTGAGAGAGTGAGAGAGAGAGAGAGAGAAAGAGAGAGAGAGAGAGAGAGAGAGAGAGAGAGAGAGAGAGAGAGAGAGAGAGAGAGAGAGAGAGAGAGAGATGGGAGAAAAATGGGAGACAATGGTGGTGGGAAGCATGCCCTGGTGAAGGATGGTGTACATTGTATGACGGAAATCCAATAATAAACAATTTTGTAACCATGGTGCTTAAATAAAGCAATTAAAAAATTAAAGCAAACAACTCGGGGCCATAGAGATAGCACAGAGGTAGGGTATTTGCTTTGCATGCAGACGGATGGTGGTTGGAATTCCAGAATCCCATGCGGTTCCCCGAGCTTGCCAGGAGCAATTTCTGAGCACAGAGCCAGAAGTAACCTGAGTGCTGCCAGGTATGACCAAAAAAAACAAAACTTCAAGGAGGGGTGGGCTATTATAACATTCACAAACATCAAGTTATGGGGCCGGAGAGATAGCATGGAGGTAAGGCTTTTGCCTTTCATGCAGAAGGTGGAGTCCCATATGGTCCCCTGTGCCTGTCAGGATCAATTTCTGAGCATGGAGTCAGGAATTTCCCATGAGCACTGCCAGGTGTGACCCAAAAACCACACACAAAAAAAAACATCAAGATATGACATTTTATTTTCCAGAAATAGATGCAATTCCACATCCATGTTCACATCCTGTTATAGTAAGAGCAAGACAGTTATCTGAGAGAGGAGATTAATATAGCCTCCCCTTGAATCTGAGTTATCCTTCCTTCCTTCCTTCCTTCCTTCCTTCCTTCCTTCCTTCCTTCCTTCCTTCCTTCCTTCCTTCCTTCCTTCCTTCCTTCTTCCTTCTTCCCTCTCTCCCTCCCTCTTTCCTTCCTTTCTTCCTTTTTTTTTTCCCTTGGGTTGAGGGATCCTCATAACCAACAGGTGTGGGGAATCATTTAAAGTTTAAGGGTTTGCTGTTCAGAGGAGCATGCAGTGCCAGATATTGAACTCAGGGCTCAAACCAGGGACTCTTAGCTCCAATTCTGAGGCATCTCCCAACCTGGATTTTAACTTTCCCCTAAGGAAAAGAATTCAACTGAAGTGACAATACCCAACTTCAACCTGGCTGGCTGAAACACTTGCTTTGGAGCTCTAAGTTTTCAATTAAGTCCTATTACTCTAAGGTTGCTATACTGTGAAGTAGTACACACCATATGAAGTCACCTAGAGATGCTCCAGAAGCAGTAACTTTGAGTCCTCTGGACTAGGTAGAGGGTAGGCATATAAGTAAACACCCTACTTAGTCCCAACTTCAATACTGTCTTTCAATCTTGCCAGTCAAAGACAAATCATTCCTATTATGTTCTTCCTAAAATTCTAGCCACTAAATATACTAAGAGATTCCCCCCCTCCACTTGGTTATTGAGTCACATCCCAGCTGTTCGCAGGATTTCTTCCTGGTTCAGTGCTCAGGGATCTCTCTTGGAAGGCCCAGAAGACCATCTGGGGTGTCAGAGATCGAATTTGGGTCAGCCACATGCAAAGTATGTGACTTACTCATTTATCTCTCTGGCCCCATGAATATACTAAAATTTCAAGCAAATTTTAGGACAATTTAACAGCAATATAACTGTTTGAACAACAGTATATTTGGAGAAACATGTGGGGCCAGTGAAATAGTACAGGAGTGGAGTTTAAGTCACATGCAGATAACACAGATTTGATCCCTGGAACCCCATAGGATCACTTTCAAGAACCAAAAGAAATGATCCCTGAGCAGAGCCAGGAATAAGCCCTGACCACCACTAGGTATGAACAAAACACAATAATAACTATAATAATAACTTACTTTATTATATATAAATACAAATTAGGTCACTCCTCAGAAAAAAGTTAGACATTGTGTAATGTAATAGTATGAAAATTATCTTTTTTGGGGGGAGAAGCCATATCCAAGGGCACTCATGGGTTACTCCTGATTCTTTACTCAGGAATCACTCCTGTCAGGTTTAGAAGACCATACGGGAGGGCTGCATGCAAGGCAAGCACCCTATCAGCTGTGCTATAGCTCTGGCTCCCTGAAAATCTCTTAGATATGTGTAAACATATAAACATAAAAGTACAGGTACAAAAAGCCTTAATTATTTATTACGGAGTTGTTTATATGTGGCAAATGGTAGACGAGAATGAAATCGTAGGCTCTAAGAGAGTAGTGGTTATTATGAACCCCTGGCACTATAAATAGGACCCTGAGGACCAAGAAGGGGATTCCCTGAGCACCTGCTGTATCTAGTCACCCACATACACACACACACACACAAAGGAAAGAAAACACCCTTATGTTTTTACATTTTTTTGTTTGTTATTTTTTTGTTTTAGGGCCACATGTCTGAATTCAGGGATCACTCCTAGTGGTGCTGAGGGACCATATGGAATGCCAGATAATACCTGCTGTATTCTCTGGCCCCACTCTTAACATTTTTAATGTGTAATTTGTCAGTCCTGTAAAATACATACCCGGTGACGCTCAGGGGTTACTCCTGGCTATGCGCTCAGAAGTCACTCCTGGCTTGGGGGACCATATGGGACACCGGGGGATCGAACCGCGGTCCGTTCTAGGCTAGCGCTCTCAAGGCAGACTTACCTCTAGCGCCACCACACTGGCCCCATTTTTTTCATGATATTTTTCGGGAGAGGGTCTGGAGAAATAGCAGTGATTAGGAGGTTTACATTGGAAGCAGCCAACCTGGATTTGATCCTCAGCATCCCATATGGACCTCCAAGCACTGCCAGGAATAACCCCTTGAGCACGAACAGGAGTAATCCCTGAGCACAGTGAGTGTGGCCAAAAGATTAAAAAAAATTTTTTTTCTGGGGTCTTTAGAAACAATACAGTGGGTAAAGAACTGTTTACCCAGTTTTGTGTTTTTCTCCCTCTGACTTATATCACTCAGCATAATAGATTCCACACAGCTCACCCCAGTTCCATCTCCAGGACTACAAAGGGTACCCAGAACTAGGCCAAGATTGATCCCTAACACAGAGACAAGGAGTAGGTGCTGTGCACCGCTGGATGTGGCTGAGACAAAGATTTATTTTCTGAGATTTTCTTCAACAAAACAGAAAACAATACAATGAAGCTAATACATTAGACTCAAGATACGGAATTTTGAACAGAATGTTTGCTTGTATTGTCTCCATGAAGTAGCTGAGGACTTGGGGAAGCTGAGTAGCTGAGGAATTGGCAGCTAGAAGAAAAAGAAAGTAGTAGCTTTGGAGAAATAGCTATGGAGAATGGATGGGGAGGGAGCCTTGAAAAATACGATAACAAAGAATGAGAACAAGCAGTGCTGGCGGGGATGTGGAGAGAAAGGAACTCTTATTCACTGCTAGTGGGAATGCCGTCTAGTCCAACCTTTATGGAAAATGATATGGAGATTCCTCCAAAAACAAGAAATTGAGATCCCATATGATCCAGCTACACTACTCCTAGGGAGATAGCCTAGGAACACAAAAATACAATCCAAAAGTCCCTTCCTCACACCTATATTCATTGCAGTGCTATTTACAATAGCCAGACTCTGAAACAACCAAGATGCCCTTCAACAGATGAATGGCTAAAGAAGCTGTGGTACATATATACAATGAAATATTATGCAGCCATCAGGAGATGAAGTCATGAAATTTTCCAATACATGGATGTACATAGAATCTATTATGCTGAGTGATATAAGTTAGAGGGAGAAAGACAGAATAGTGTCACTCATCTATGGGTTTTAAGAAAAATAAAAGACATTTTTGCAGTAATTCTCAGAGACAAAAGAGATGAGGACTGGAAGGTCCAGCTCACAATATAAAGCTCACCACAAAGAGTGGTGAGTGCAGTTAGAGAAATAACTACACTGACAACTATCATAACAATGTGAATGAATGAGGAAAGTAGAAAGCCTGTCTCAAATACAGGCGGGAGGGGGAGATTTGGGACAATGGTGATGAGAATGTTGCACTGGTGAAGGGGGTGTTCTTTATATGACTGAACCCCAACTACAATCGTTTGTAATCAAGGTGTTTAAATAAAGACATTAAAATAAAAAATAAGTTAAAAATTGCTAAAAGCATGCAGAAATCAGACACATGAAATACTCAGATTTGAAGAACAATTTTTTAATTTTTTTTCTTTTTGGGGGTCACACCTGGCAGCGCTCAGGGGACCATCTGGGATGCCAGGATTCGAACCACCGACCTTGTGCATGAAAGGCAAACGCCTTACCTCCATGCTCTCTCTCCGGCTCCATTGAAGGACAATTTTTAAACATGAAATAAAACAATGAGGTTATATATAAAAAGGTTTCCGGCGTATTGGCACAGCCTGGCACAACTGACAGTAATATGATGCTCAAAATCGTTTCACTATTCTATAAACCCATAACTCTGGCCTATGGGAAATCACAGAAAGACAAAAGGAATCTTACTTATGGTGCTGTTATCTGAACACAATAAAAGGAATCGGGCTTATCGATCACTATCAATGTGGAACCTCCATTCCATCCCTACCAATCCTGGCATCGTTCTAGCCAGGGGGTGTGGGTGTGTGTGTGTGTGTGTGTGTGTGTGTGTGTGTGTGTGTGTGTGTGTGTGTGTGTGTGTGTGTGTGTGTGTGACTTAAGAACACTTGCGGGACACCCATAAATGCCCCTTCCCTTCTCTCCTTAGAAGGGTGACCACGAAATGCCTCGGGAGATCACCTACCCTCGTCGGCGTCATACATTTTGGCGACCAATTAATTCCTCAGCGCCTCACTCAAGAAGAAACCAGACAGGACGCACGCAGCACTGCACGGCAGCCACAACTCCGGCACCGGAAGCCGAAGTAACTTCGCTTCCGGCGTACCCAGAATGCCCCGCGCCTCTGATGAAAGGCCGGCCCCAAACTCCCGCGCCCAAAACCGGCGCGTGCGCAATCCCTTCTATAATCTTTTGCGCGTGCGCCAGTTTTGGAGGCTGGTAGCGGCCACAACATCTCGCGAGAACTCACGGGATGAGCCGGAAAAGGCGGAGCTTACGCGCCAGCTGACGAATAGCAAGCGGCTCTCGAGCCTTTTTAGGCTTTCCGCGGGTGTTTCTGTCTCAGAGGCGCTCGGCTGCCTCTCGCGGGTGTGGGTGCGCGCGCGCAGCTCCGCCCCCTTTTTACTCCAGGAAGCCGCTTCCCTCATGCGGCCTGCACGTCTGTCCCGGAGGCTGCTGCTGCTGCTGCCCTCCTTCCTGGGGCGACCTCCTCCCCCGGTTGCACCCTGCGGCCTACGAGGACACCTCCACGGAACGAGACGATGCGCGACCTCCGCCTCCTCCGAGAACTCCTCGTGCTTGGGACGTGGCTTTCCTCGGGGCTCCCAGGCCGCCGGGAATTCCGAAGGAAGAGATGATGCTGAGGAGACGTTTCTGTTCCCCGAATACGTGCGAGACCCAGAGCCTGTCGCCGCCCTGGAGAAAGAAGTGAAGGAGCTGCGCGACTTGCAGCAGTTGCGTGAGGAAGAAGAGCGGCGGAAGCAGCAGCTTCGAGAAGCGCGGTGGCTGCAGAAGCTGCGACCCCAAAGGCGCGAAGAGCAGACGAGGAGCCTTTCGGACCCGTCCTCGCTGCACAGCGGCCTCAGCTGTTCGGGGTGCGGGGCCGAGCTGCACTGCCAGGACCCGGGCCTGCCGGGCTACCTGCCCAGCGACAAGTTCTCCGGCGCCGGGGCTGGGACCGTGTGTCAGCGTTGCTGGCTGCTGGTGCATCACCGACGGGCCCTGCGTTTGCAAGTGAGCCGCGAGCAGTTCCTGCAGCTGGTGAGCTCCGCGCTCAGGCGACCCGGGCCTGCCCTGGTGCTCTACATGGTGGACCTGCTGGATCTCCCTGATGCCCTAATGCCACAGCTACCCGCGCTGGTGGGCCCCAAGCAGCTGATCGTGCTGGGTAACAAAGTGGACCTGCTGCCCCAGGACTCTCCTAACTACCGGCAGCGGATCCGGGATCGGCTGCGAGAGGACTGTGCCCGTGCTGGGTTACTGCCTCCCCCTGGGTCGCGAGGACCCCCGCACCCTAGTGGAGACGGGCCCAGGAACTTGGAGGAGGAGGAGTCCAGTCCCAAGGCCAAGCCTGGCCCTCTGCTCAGAGATGTCAGGCTGATCAGCGCCAAGACCGGCTACGGAGTGGAAGAGTTGATATCTGCACTCCAGCGCTCCTGGCGCTACCGCGGGGATGTCTACCTAGTGGGTGCCACCAATGCGGGCAAGTCCACGCTCTTCAACACGCTCCTGGAGTCCGACTACTGCATCGCCAAGGGTGCTGAGGCCATCGACAGAGCCACCATCTCCCCCTGGCCAGGTGAGCCTCCAAGGCTCACCACACTGCGTTTGCTGAGAAGCTATATTCTGTAGCCCAACAACCAAAATAGATCTTTCTTTTAGGTCTGCCAAGATGGATCTGGAGCCTGCCCTTTATTATCATCGTTCTCCTGGGGTCCCAGAGAATTGGACAGTGAATAGGGCATTTGCCTTATTAAGAGGCCCACTAGGGTTAGATTAAAGCACAGTTAGGTATATCCGCTGGAGCGGTGGCACAAGAGGTAAGGCGTCTGCCTTGCCCACGCTAGCCTAGGACGAACCGTGATTCGATCCCCCAGCATCCCATATGGTCCCCCAAGCCAGGAGTAACCCCTGAGCATCGCCGGGTATGGCAAACCCCATTCTCCCCCCCCCCCCAAAAAAAAAACAAAAACAAAAAAACCTAAAGTAGTTCTCTGTCTTGGTCATACATCTCAGCCAGGGTTTTAGCTTTGTTCCTCGAAATTCAGTGACTGCTGCAGTCTTCTAGCAGAAATGTTTTTGGAACATAGCTATGTATTTCAGTTTCTCAAGAAAGGACATCTTGGGACTTTGTGTGCCTGCATCTACTCCTCATACTTAAATTTGTTCACTATATATTTGACTTTTGAGAGATTCCCTAATGATGTTTGTAGCTTTGTTAAGGAACAATCCACAGGCCTGAGCACTGCTTTCCCCTACCACCACCACCACTGCAAAAAAACAAAAACAAAAACAACAAAAAAAAAAACTGTTGGACAGGGAAGTAATACAGAGGGTTAGGCCTTGGACTTGGACTTAACAGGAGTCCTTAAGCATAGCAATTGTGGCCCAAAACCAAAAATTGAAGAAGAAATAATCTTAAATTCATGTAGGAGTGCCAGAGAGATAATAGTTAAGAACCTTGATGTGGCATTGCTAACAATCCCTGTTTTGTCCCCAGCACATGTCCCCTAAGCACTGCTGGTGTGGCCCAAAATACACACAAGTGCCAGAGTGATAGAAAGCACAGTGTAGGGCATTTGCCTTGCTAACAGCTGACACAGGGATGAACGGGATTTGATCCCTGACATCACATATGGTTCCCCAAGCCTGCAAGGAGTGATTTCTGAGCACAGAGCCAGGAGTAATCCCTGAGCACTACTGGTGTGACCCAAAAACCAAAACAAATATGCACAAAATGGGGCCAGAGGGATATTGCAGATAAAGCAGTTGTACACAAATAACCCAGGTTCAATTCCCAGGGATGATCCGCTGAGCTCAGCCGAGTAAGCATTCAGCACAATGGCTTTGTCCAACACTCCCCCCCCCCCAAAAAAAAAAAAAAAAACTTTTTCTTTTTTAGGGTAAGAGAAACAGTGCACAGTCTGGGCAAATGTGTTTCATGCAGAATCTAGTTCCCTGGCGCCTCTAGGTGCAAGCCCTGTGCATGATTGAGGCTAACTGCAAAATGGAACTTTTCTGACCCTGTTTGTATTAATCAGTTGACAAAAACAGCTGCCCTCCTCCTTTTTCCCTTTGGATCCAGTGTTTAGCTAGCTGTTTGATAAGTAGTTCATCTCTATCTTGGCTTGTCAGGAAACATAGCACCCCAGCCAGAAGGGGCAAACTTGGGGAGAATTCAGATTCACAAAAGCTTTTTGTCTTTGTTTTGAGGCCACAACCAGAAGTGCTCAAGGGTATTCATATGGTGTTGGAATTCAACCTGGGGTCCCCACATGCAAAACAAGTATTTCTTCCCTTTGAGCTATCTCCCTGTCCCCACACAGAAGTACTTTTATACTGGATGGCAGTGGGGTGGTAAAGAAAAGAGATCAGATGTGCAGATTTAGAATTCAAGTCATGATTTAGCCCGCAGGCCACTCTGAGTTTATTTATTCATCTGTAAGGTAGGAATTTTACAGAAAGCTGTCATCAAAGTTAAGTGGAACAATCACAGTATCCCACAGTGAACCTCCTCAAGGAGTGTTTTACTCTCTTGCTTCCTACTCTTCCACTTTGCTCAAAATGTATTTTGGTGGGGCCAGAGAGATAGTATAGCAGTAAGGTGTTACCTTGCACATGGCTGACCCAGGAGGACCCAGATTCAATTTGCGGCATCCCATATGGTCCCCCAAGCCTGCCAGAAGTGAATTCTGAGCACAGAGCCAGGATTAATCCCTGAGTGCAGCCGGGATTAATTTTTGCAAAACAAAAATTAATAAAATGTATTTTGGGGCTGGAGCAATAGTATAGTGGTGAGGGCATTTATTTGTCTTGTGCAAAGCCAACCTAGGTTCAATCCCCAGTGGCTCCCTAGACTGCTACAAATGCTCCATGAGTGCAGAGCCAAGAGTAACTTTTGAGCACACTGCCAGATGTGGCCCAAATCAAACAAATGAATAAAACATTTATTTTTTGGTATTTTAGGTACTACTCTAAACCTCCTGAAGTTTCCTATTAGCAACCCAACTCCTTATAGAATGTTTGAAAGGCAAAAGAGACTGAAAAAAGAGGCAACTAAAGATGAAGAAGATCTGAGTCAACAAGAACAAAATCACCTTAACCTCTTGAAAAAGCATGGTTATGTCGTAGGTAAGCTTCTACAAAAACACTCTTCCTAGGTCTGGGTTAATATTTTTTTTTTTTTTTTTTTTTTTTTTTTTTTTTAAGTTTTTTGGGTTACACCTGGCTCGTGCTCAGAGGTTACTCCTGGCTATCTGCTCAGAAATAGCTCCTGGCAGGCACAGGGGACCATATGGGACACCGGGATTCAAACCAACCACCTTAGGTCCTGGATCGGCTGCTCAAGGCAAACGCTGCTGAGCTATCTCTCCGGGCCCCCTGGGTTAATATTCTTTATTGAGGGGCTAGAGCAGTGGCGTAACTAATAGGGTGGTAGCCTGGCACGCACTAACCTAGGATGGACTGCTATATGATTCCCTAAGCCAGGAGCGATTTCTGAGCTTATAGCCAGGAGTAACCCCTGAGTGTTCACCGGGTGTGGCCCAAAAATTGAAAAAACAATTCTTTATTGAGCAACCTAAAAGCTGCTTATATTGTTATTTACTCTATACTCCAGCTGTAAATTATTCCCCACCCCCTTTTTTCTCCTTACCTGTTTACAGCCTTCCTGTACTACAGCCATCTGATTTCCAACTCTCTTCTGGCCTACCACCCAAGAGTGCACACCCTTGATCATTGCAAATATCTGACAATCCCCATTGCCTTCGGGGGGAAAAAGTGTTGTAGTTATACTTCTATAAACTGTAGTTTAAAAAAAAAAACTGTAGTTAATATTAGTAAATTAGTATGGCAGACAAGAATGACCTGCCTGGAGTCAAATATTTTAAATCACTGACTAATCGTTTCAGTCTAAATTGTTCTAGGAAGAGTTGGAAGGACATTCTCATATTCAGAAGAACAGGTCGAAGCTGGCTTTGTGTTTGATGCTGATTCTCTTGCCTTTGACATGGAAAATGAACCTGCCACAGTTGCAGATAAATCTAGGAAACGAGTAGAACTGACCCCCCAAGATGTGAAAGATGTTCACTGGTTTTATGACACCCCTGGAATTACAAAAGAAAATTGTGTACGTATCGATTTATTTTGTTGTTCTTTTTGTTTTTTGGGGGGTTTTTTTTGGTTTTGTTTTGTTTGTTTGTTTGTTTTTGGTTTTTGGGCCACACCCAGCGATGCTCAGGGGTTACTCCTGGTTGTCTGCTAACAAATAACTCCTGGCAGGCACGGGGGACCATATGGGACACCGGGATTCAAACCAACCACCTTTAGTTCTGGATCGGCTGCTTGCAAGGCAAACTCCTCTGTGCTATCTCTCTGGGCCCTTGTTCTTTTCGTAGTCACACTTAACAGTGCTTGCTAAGAGATAGCTTGCTCCTATCTCTTCATTCTGTTATTATTCCTGGTAGATTCAGGGGACTATATTTGGTGCCACGGACCAAACCCCAGTCACCTACTTGCATGATAAGCACCATAATTCATGTACTATATCTCTAGCCCCTCAATTCATTGTTTTTTTTTCTTCATGTGTGTTTTGGGGCGCATCCCCAAATGGGTGTGCCAGGGATGAAGTCAGAATGACAATTGAGATAATTCTCTTTTAAAATCTGCCCTTTGCTTCACAGGTCTTAAATTTATTAACAGAAAAAGAAGTAAATGTTGTTTTGCCCACACACTCCATTATTCCAAGAACTTTTGTCCTTAAACCCGGAATGGTTCTATTTTTGGGTGCCATAGGTCGCATTGATTTCCTACAGGTAAGAAAATTTCTGACCCCGTATGTACCATGACTCCATATGGTGTTGTGTAACTATGTGTGTGAGTGATGGGGAGGGGTGGGGAGGGAAGGGAATGGAAGGAGGGCAGGGAGAGTTTAAAAAAAAAAATGGGGGGGATGGGCCCGGAGAGATAGCACAGCGGTGTTTGCCTTGCAAGCAGCCGATCCAGGACCAAAGGTGGTTGGTTCGAATCCCGGTGTCCCATATGGCCCCCCGTGCCTGCCGGGAGCTATTTCTGAGCAGACAGCCGGGAGTAACCCCTGAGCACCGCCGGGTGTGGCCCAAAAACAAAAAAAAGAAAAAATGGGGGCAGTAATAAAAGGTCTCTGAATTCAGGACAACCAAAAGTGAATTCCAAATCTATCACATTGGAGCCATTGTGATAGTATAGCAGGTAGGGTGTTTTCCTTGTACACTGCTGATCTTGGTTGGCTCCCCCACATCCCAGTTGGTCTGAATCTGCAAGGAGTGATTCCTGAGTGCAAAGCCAGGAGTTACCCTTGCACAGTTGAGTATAACCAAAAAAACAAACAAATAAAAATCTATAGTATCACAAATCCAATGGGTTTCTGGTAGCACTCACCTGCATCACATTTCTCTGGGAAAAGGGGTGGCAAATAGCAGAAGTTTAAGCAGCCCTGGGGAGACCTTTAGAAATGAATTATATGCATTTAAGTAAATTCCATGCTTTTTATGCACATTCAAAATTTGGAACTCCTTGTTCTAGAATGATAGTAAAGAAGGAAGGGCCTGGCCTTGCATGCTCCCTACCCGGGTTCAATCCCCTCCACCACATATGGTCATCTGAGCCCCAGATGTGATCCCTGAGTACAGAGCCAGTAGTAAGCTCTGAGCAAGCACCACCAGATGTGACCCCAAAACCTCCTCTCCCCAAAATAAGTACTCACTAAGGATCAATCTGAAGATTTTAGAGTATATAATTATTATTTTCAAAAGTGAGAACAGAATATAAAACATGTGTCCAGCCACACTGAATGTTTCTTATTTAATTTGTTAATATTTAGTTGCAAACACTTAAAATTCATTTATATTGCATTAAAGCCCACAGAATGTTCAGGTGTTTGGGAGGTTTTTGGTGTTGGGTTGTTTTGGTTTTTCTGTTTTTTCAATTTTTTGGTTGTTTTTTTGGTTGTTTTGGTTTTGGGGCCACACACCCCAGCTCTGTGCTCAGAAATCTCTCCTGGCTCAGGGGACCATATGGGATGCCTAGAACCAAAAGGCCGTGTGCAAGGCAAATGCCCTGCCTGTGTGTTATTGGTCCAGCCCCTTTTGGGGAGTTTTTTTGTTTTTCTTTCATGATGCTAGGGATCAAATCCAGGGCCTCACACATGCAAGGCAGGCCCTGCCCACTAAAAAATATTTTGTTTGGGGGCCCACCTGGTTCAGTGATTGGGTATCATTCATAAAGCTGCATGAGGACCATGAAGTAGTATGGATGGAACCTGCATGCTTATCCACATGCAAAGCATATGCTCTGGCCTTTTTAACTATCAAATTATAGTCCTTTAACTTGATATTTTGGTTTTGGGGCCACACCTGGCAATGGTCAGAGGCTTACTCTCAGCTCTGTGCTTGCGGTGGAGCTCAGGGAATACAAGATGCTGAGTGGAGCCAGGCCTCTCACACATTTTACATGTATTCAGCCTGTCAAGTTCTCTCTCCAACAGTGGAACGTTAATATTTTTTACCTTAATTTTGTACTTGAACAATTAAAGAAAACAATATTTTCTTTTGGTTTTAGTATGAAGCATTTATTTTCCTAACAATAAATAAATAATGGGGGGGGGGGCAGTGTGATGTTGTGCATCAAACTCAGGCCTGAAATCTGCTAGGAATGTATGTGCTTTGCCACTGGAACTACTTCTAGGACAGACCATGAGGCATTCTCTTTACTTTTTTGTTTTGTTTTGTTTTGGGGACCACACCTGACAGTCCTCAGGGGCTACTCCAGGCTCTGCACTCAGGTATTATTACCCCTGGCATAGGTCAGGGGACAATATGGGATGCTGGGGATTGAACCTGGGTTGGCTGCACGCAAATTGGCCTTTGGCTAAATATGGCCCCTACATTTTACACTTTTGGGTTTTTCTTTTTAGTTTGCAAGTTTTGTTTTGTTTTTGGGTCACACCCAACTGCGCTCAGGAGTCACTCCTGGCTCTATGCTCAGAAATCCCTCCTGGCATGCTCGGGAGACCATATGGGATGCCGGGATTCGAACCACTGTCCTTCCGCATGCAAGGCAAACATCTTACCTCCATGCTATCTCTCTGGCCCCACTTTTTTTTTTTTTTTACCTTTATTTTTTTCTTTTTGGGCCACACATCGTGACGCTCAGGGGTTAATCCTGGCTATGCACTGAGAAATTGCTCCTGGCTCGGGACCATATGGAATGCCAGGGATCGAACCAAGGTCCATCCTGGATTGGCTACATGCAAGGCAAACGCCCTACTGCTGTGCTATCACTCTGTCCCTCCCCCCTTTTTTTACCTTTTTATGTTATTCTTTATTTTGGGACCACACCCATTAGTGTTCAGGGACTACTCGCCTTGTAATCAGAACCCTAACTAGTAGTTCTTTGGTTTGGGAGGGGTGGGGGCTCCTGTGGTGCTGGAGATCAGATCAGGGCCAGCTATGTATAAGGCAAATAAATGCCTTACCCCAGCACTTGTACTTGTATTATCTATCTGTCTCCCAGGAAGCATTTTCTTTTTTTTTTTTTTTTTTTTGGTTTTTGGTTTTTGGTTTTCGGTCACACCCAGCAGCGCTCAGGGGTTATTCCTGGCTCTATGCTCAGAAATCATTCCTGGCAGGCTTGGGGGACTATATGGTATGCCGAGATTCGAACCACCGACTTTCTGTATGCAAGGCAAATGCCTTACCTCCATGCTATCTCTCTGGCCCCTGGGAAGCATTTTCTTAATGGTATCAGCAAGGCAACAGAAAAGGGACCAAGAAAAAGTGCGACCTGGGTTCCCTTCCCAGCACCACGAAGCCTCCCAAACACCACAGGATGTTCCTGGTGTGTCCACAGCACTGCAGGGCCCAACAACAGGACAGTTTCGGGTTCGATCCCCAGCATCCTATATAGTCAGTCCTGAGCCAGGAGCAATTTCTGAGCACAGAGCCAGGAGTAACCTCTGAGCACCACTAGGTGTGGCCCAAAACAAAACAAAATCACTCCTGGATGCTCCTTCCTTCCTTCCTTCCTTCCTTCCTTCCTTCCTTCCTTCCTTCCTTCCTTCCTTCCTTCCTTCCTTCCTTCTTCCTTCCATCCTTACTATCTTCCTTCCTCACTATCTCCTATCTCCCTTCTTCCTTACTTCCTTCTCTTTCCTTTCCTCTCTCTGACCTTCCCTTCTTCCCTACCTTTCTTCCTACCCTCCTTCCCCTTCCTTTCCCTCTATCCCATCTTACTTCCCTTCTTTCTTCTTCCTTTTTCCTTTCCTTCCTTCCTTAAAAAAAAAAATCACTCCTGGTAGGCTCAGGGGACAATATGGAATACCAGAGATTGACCCCAGATTGTCCGTGTGCAAGGTAAGGCCCTACCCTCCCTGCTATTGCTCTTGTCCCTTAAAAAGTCTTCCTCAAAAACTAGTCTTGATGATATTTATTTTTTGCCAAGAGATCTACTTTGTAAATTGATTTGTTTGTTTTGGAGTCACACTCAGCAGTGCTCAGGGCTTATTCCTGTCTCTGCACTCAAGGATCTCTTCTGACCAGGTTTATGACATCTTGTATATTATTTTCCTGGAATACAACCAAGTCTGCTGCATGCAAGGTAAGGATTTTACCCACAGTAGTATCATTCCAACCCTGTATAAAATACCTTTTTGTCTTTTTTTCAGGGAAATCAATCAGCTTGGTTTACAGTTGTGGCTTCCAACTTCCTTCCTGTGCATATTACTTACCTGGACAAGGCAGAAACTATATATCAGAAGCATGCAGGTCACATGTTACTCAAGGTAAAGCAGACCTGTGTATAGTCAGGTACAGACACTCTCAGGCATCCAAGGCCTGTCTCAGAAAGCCTTAGCTGAGCACAAGCCTCTATGTGAGGCCCTCAGCTCTCTCTCTTGTTAGGGTTGTGGCTATAAAGTGAAATGGACACAAGAAAAGGGATATTTTTGTGGACTAGCCCAAGAACAGCTGCAGAGCTCTATTCTTTGGTTCATGTTGTCCCATGGCATAGTCACATGAGACTATTTAAATAATATAGTTACAGAGCTGGAGATATAGTACAAGAGATGAGATGCTCTCCTGGCATGAGGTTCAAAATCCCCAGCACCAAAAGGAGGAAAAGTAATACACATGATACCCCTTGAGTAGCAATGTTGCAAATTATAGTATCTAAAAGGAGAGAGAGAGAAAAAGAGAGGGAGGGAGGGAGGAAAGGAGGGAAAAAGAAAAAAATATTTCTAGGGTCCAGAGCAGTGGCACAAGTGGTAGGGCATTTGATCGCTCGGCGTCCCATATGGTCCCCCAAGCCAGGAGCGAATTCTGAGTGCATAGCCAGGAGTAACTGAATATCACTGGGTGTGGCCCAAAAAGCAAAAAAAGAAAGAAAGAATATATATATATATATATATATATGTATATATATATATATATATATATATATATATATATATATATATATATATATATATATATATATATATATATATATCCAGGCAGAGGGGAGTACTGGCGAGAAACTGAGGACATTGGTGGTAGAAAATGTGCACTGGTGAAAGAGGATGGTTGTTGAACATTATATGATTAAAACCTGATCGTGAACAACTTTGTAACTGTGATTTAATTTAAATTTTTATTACTGGGAATTAGAGTGATAGCACAGCAGGCAGGACATTTGCCTTGCACATGGCTGACCAGTTCTATCCCCAGCATCCCCTATGGTCCCCCAAGCACCTCCAAGAGTAATTACTGAGAACAGAACCAGGAGTAACCCCTGAGCACAGCTGGGTGTGGCCCAAAAACAAACAAAAGTGTTTATTTAAAAATCTCCAGTGCCTGGGGCTGGAGAGATAGCACAGTGGTAGGGAGTTTGCTTTGCTTTGTGGCTGACCTGGGAGGGACCCAGTTTAATTCCTGGCATCCCATATGGATCCCCAGACTGCCAGGGGAGATTTCTGAGTGCACAGACAGGAATAATCCCTGAGCTGGATATGGCCCAAAAAACAATCAATAAAATAAATAGTTAAAAAGAAATACCCAGTACCAACCATGGTCTCCCAATCATTACCAGCAGTTACTCCTGAACACAGTACCAGGAGTAATCCCTGAGCATCTGGCAACATTTGGGAGTTACTCCTTGCAGGCCCAGGGAACCATATAGAGTATTGGGGATTGAACTCAGGTCAGCCATGTGCAAAGCAAGCACCCTATATGTTGTGCTATTGCTCTGGCCTCATCCCTCCCAGGTTCTTAATTCTTTTTTTTTGTTGTTTTTTGGGCCACACCCGGCAATGCTCAGGGGTTACTCCTGGCTGTCTGCTCAGAAATAGCTCCTGGCAGGCACGAGGGACCATATGGGACACCAGGATTCGAACCAACCACCTTTGGTCCTGGATCGGCTGCTTGCAAGGCAAACGCCACTGTGCTATCTCTCCGGGCCCCTTAATTCTTGGTGCTTACCCCCTTCTCTACTGTTCTACAAACTCCTTCTTTCAACCAATAATAAAATTTCCCCCATCTTACTACAGGGGTAAAGACATTTATCTTGGGGCCGGAGAGATAGCATGTAGGTAGGGCATTTGCCTTGCATGCAGAAGCACAGTGGTTCGAATCCTGGCATCCCATATGGTCCTCCGAGCTGCCAAGAGCGATTTCTGAGCATAGAGCCAGGAGTAACCCCTAAGCGCTGCTGGGTGTGACCCCCCCACCCAAAAAAAAAAAAAAGGCCAGAGAGATAGCATGGAGGCAAGGCATTGCCTTTCATGCAGAAGGTCATTGGTTCGAAACCCGGCATCCCATATGGTCCCCCGAGCCTGCCAGGAGCAGTTTCTGCTCGTGGAGCCAGGAGTAACCCCTGAGCACTGCCGGGTGTGACTCCCCCCGAAAAAAAAGACATTTATCTTGCATATCATCAAGTTAGTTCTGTCCCCTTCACTATATATGATTTCCTGAGAACTGCCAGAAATAATCCTCAAGCACAGAGCTAGGAGTAAGACCTGAGTATACCAGATATGGCCCTGAATTACAGGCCAGAGAGATGGTACAGTGGAAAGGATGCTTGCCTTTTGTTTTCGTTTTGTTTGGGGGCCACATCAGGTGGTTACTCCTGGCTCAGAAATTACTCAGAAATCACTACTGGATGGTATTCAGGGGACCATATAGCATGCTGGGGATTACCACATGCAAGGCAAATGCTGTATGATCAGTCCGACTCCTACGGTTCTTCCTTGCATACAGCCAACCCATGTTCTATGCCTGCAATTCCATGTAGACTCCTAAGCCCACTAGGAGTGATTCCTGAGTGCACAGCCAGGAGTAAGCCCAGAGCAATGCTGGGTAAGGCCCAGAAATAAAAATAAACAAAATACAGTGGATACTAAAGCAAGATTCTGCTAGTAGACAATACTGTCAGGTGCACGCAACCATATCTCTTAACTAGGAGATTTTTAGGCCTCCTCTCATTGCTGTACTGCAGTACAAAATTGTTTACTCTGATGTACTTGCTATCCAATTTGGAGGTAATTCATTATGAACTTTTAAATATGGTTGGTTTGATCTCAAACATAGGTTCCAATAGGTGGAAAGGAACGCATGGCAGAATTTCCCCCTCTTGTTCCTGAAGACATTACTTTAGAAGAAGGACTTAGAGATGCTGAAGCAGTAGCTGACATCAAGTTTTCTTCTGCAGGTAATTGTATACCAAGAACTTCTGTTGTTGTTCTGTCTTGTTTTTGTTTGGGGTGGGGGGAAGCACACATAATGGTGTTCCTGAATTATCCTTGGTTCTACATTCAGGAATCACTCCAGGAAAGCTGAAATGGTAGTGTGGGAAAATAGACTATATGTGATGCTGGGATCAGACCCAAGTCAGCTGGGTGCAAAGCAAGTGTCTTGCCTGCTAACTTCCTTTCTGGTCATTTTGATTTTTTTTTTTTTTTTTTTTTTTTTTTTTGGTTTTTGGGCCACACCCGGCGGTGCTCAGGGGTTACTCCTGGCTGTCTGCTCAGAAATAGCTCCTGGCAGGCACGGGGGACCATATGGGACACCGGGATTTGAACCAACCACCTTTGGTCCTGGATTGGCAAACGCTGCTGTGCTATCTCTTCGGGCCCCTTGATTTATTTTTTTAATCAAGTGAAAGCACTTTTAGAGAGACTGCACAGGAATCAAGCCAGTTGCCTTGTACACACTCACTTTGGCTAACCCTGGTTCAGTTTTCAACACCACACAGGATCCCCTGACCACTGCCCAGGACAGCCCCCCTCCCTGATCTCCCTCACCCTGGAAATGGAACAAAGTTAAATGAAAAATGACCCACAGAGGCAGAGTAAGCAGCTGGAAAGTAGTTTGCATGCGGGAGACCCACATTTGAGTCCCAACACTACATGGACCCCCAAACAGAATTGAGAGTGGCATTAGGAGACCACCAAGTGTCCCCAAAACCAGGAGAAATTAAAAACCAGAATGGGGCTGGAGTGATAGCACAGCAGGGCATTTGTCTTGTATGTAGCCAACCTGGGTCGGACCCAGCTTCAATCCCTGGCATCCCATATGGTCCTCTGAGCCTGCCAAGAGTGATTTTTGAGCCAGGAGTAACCCCTGAGTATTGCCAGGTGTGGCCCAAAAACCAATCAATTACCGTATTTTCCGGCGTATAAGACGACTTTTGAAACAAAAAAAAAAGTCAACCAAAAATCGGGGGTCGTCTTATACGCCGAGTATATCCCGAAAAATGTTTCAAACAAACAAACAAACAAAAATCAGGCCACAGAGTTTCCAAATCTCTTTCTTGGGGGCTCCCAAACAGTACTCAGGAGATCCGGGGGCCACTTCTGGCAAAATCCAGCTAACTGTGTTGGTGGTTCAGTGCTAGGGTCCGAGGATGGGGTGTTGTTTGGTTCATGTAGTGGGGGAGATTAACTGACGCCACCAGGGAATTGCCAGAAAAGGTGCCTATGATAAGGGACCAATCATTGCAAGGCTGCTCGGACCGCCTCTCTAACTCAGCCAATCCAAGCAGGCTTTTTATGCATGCAAATTAGACAATGTTCTGGACCCGAATCTACACTATCAAAAGCCTGCTCAGATTGGCCAGAGTCAGAAAGGAAGTCTATTACAGTATAACTTTTGAACCTTTGCTTGTTGTGATTGGCTCACTGTGGTACATACAGTTGCAGCACAGGAACGTTCTGTCTGATACAGCGAATATAGGCCTAAACCTGTGTTTTAACTGCAAAATTAGGGGGTCGTCTTATACGCCGGAAAATACGGTAATAAATAAAAACCAGAATGAGGGACCAGAGCAATAGCACAGCAGATAGGATGTTTGCCTTGCATGCAGCCAGCCCATATTTGATCCCTGGCATTCCATATGGTCCTCAAGCCTGCCAGAAGTGATTTCTGAGCACAAAGCCAGAGTGCTGCCGGGTGTGACCCAAAAACCAATAGAAAAAATAATTAGGGGCCGGAGAGATAGCACAGCAGTAGGACATTTGCCTTTCACACAGCTGATCCAGGATGGATGATTGTTCGAATCCTAGCATCCCATATGGTCCCCCATGCCTGCCGGGAGCGATTTCTGAGCATAACCAGGAGAAACCCCCTGAGCACTACCGGTGTGACCCAAAAACGAAAAAAAAAAAAAAAAAGGAAAAATGAAAAAGAAAAAAATAATTTTGAAAGAGAGAATAGAAGTATCCTTGAGCTTTTGCCCTGCTGTTTTCCTGGGTAGGTGCTAACCACACTCTATTCTGATACCTGTATGCACAGGTTGGGTTGCAGTGACACCTCAGTTTAAGGACAAGCTGCTTCTCCGGGGTTACACACCGCAAGGAACAGTTCTGACAGTCCGACCCCCCCTCTTGCCACATATCGTCAATGTCAAAGGAGAGCGCATGAAGAAAAGTGTCGCCTATAAAACCAAGAAGCCTCCTTCCCTTGTGTACAATCTGAGAAAGAAGAAAACTTAAGTACATGGAGCCGACCTTCCTTGTGCTGAATGTTATCTATGTTGAACTTGATCAGATGCCTTAAATTATATTAAATATACCTACCCTCAAGACCCACAGTTCCTAGTCTTTTGTTTTAGTTTTGTCCCTCCTGCAGGTGCATGCCAGGTAAGTCCCTAAACCTCTGTCTCTGGCCCAGATGTAGTTCTTTTATTTTTTAACTTACTATTTTATAATTAGGGCACTAATTAAATCCTACCTGCTGTGCTATTACTCTGGTCCCTCATTCTGGTTTTTATTTATTACCGTATTTTCCAGCATATAAGATGACCCCCTAATTTTGCAGTTAAGACATAGGTTTAGGCCTATATTCACTGTATCAGACAGAACGTTCCTGTGCTGCAACTGTTCATGTTATAGTTTCAGGCATAGAATGTTCCAACACAAACCTTACCACTAGTGTCCATTTCTCTCTACCAATGATCCCAGTTTCCCTCTACCCCTCAGCCTGCCTTCTTTGTAATATTTTTTTTTTCTTTTGGTTTTTGGGTCACACTTGGCAGCACTCAGGGCTTACTCCTGGCTCTATGCTCAGAAATTGCCCCCGGCAGGCTCGGGGGACCATATGGGATGCCGGGATTTGAACCAATGTCCTTCTGCATGCAAGGCAAATGCCTTACCGCTGTGCTCTCTCTCCAGCCCCGTAGGTAATTTTTTTTAAAATAACTTTTATTGTGACCAAAGTGAATTATTAATCTTTCACAGTAATATTTAAAGTACATAGTGACAATGAATTAGGGCCATTCCCTTCACCAATGTTGTCCTCCACCCCTGTTCGCAGCATGCATCCCATACCGCCCCCTTTGCCCACTGAACTGTTAAGTGTAATAGGACCCCTTTGTGTATAGCTTCTTGTAGATTGGGGATCGATTCTGTTTCGTTGACTATGAGCTTGGTGTGTAGGTAATTTTTTAAGTTTGGTTATTGTAATTTTGGTCTCATGCTTTTATAGTGTTGTTGGCTCTATGGTTTACATACCTATACTACATCTCTACTCCACCATTGTGTCCAAGGCACTGGCCTCTGCCCTATTACCACCTGTTCACCTCTTCTTTCTTTTTCCCTTTATTCCTTACCTTTGTTTTCCTCATTCCTATTATTCAGGGTCAAGGGTGTTCCCTGTAACCCCCTCTGATACCTTGCATTGTGAGACCATCTGTTATTTCTCCTTTTTACTTCACTTAACATATCTGCCAGCTCCATCCAAGTTGCAGAGAATTTCTGGATCTCAACTTTCCTCACAGTTGTAGGAAGTAGTTCTTAATGTGTAAAACTGAATTTCAGTCCATCAGGTATCACACAGCACATAATTGCAGTGGCAGTAACAATTCCCCTATCTGGGGCCAGAGAGATAGCATGGAGGTAAGGCGTTTACCTTTCATGCAGAAGGTCATTGGTTCGAATCCCAGCATCCCATATGGTCCCCCGAGTCTGCCAGGAGCGATTTCTGAGCATAGAGCCAGGAGTAACCCTTGAGCGTTGTCAGGTGTGAATCAAAAAAAAAAAAAAAAAAAAAAAAAAAGGGGCCGGGCGGTGGCGCTCGAGGTAAGGTGCCTGCCTTACCTGCGCTAGCCTAGGAGACGGACCGCGGTTCGATCCCCCGGCGTCCCATATGGTCCCCCAAGCCAGGAGCGACTTCTGAGCACATAGCCAGGAGTAACCCCTGAGCGTCACCGGGTGTGGCCCAAAAACCAAAAAAAAAAAAAAAAAAGCGGAAAAAACAATTCCCCTTTCTGCCTGGGACAATCCAAAGGTGCCCTGCATATCCAAAAATATCCTCTAGAGGGCGGTAACTTCTCAAATAGGAAAATTAGACATTTTAAAAGCTTCAACTTGTGTTTGTGGCCATTAAAATTTTTGTATCTACTGTTGAGGATAAAAAAGAGTTGAGTTTGGAGCTTGCATCTGACTCTTTGGATAAAATGAATAAAAACATGATGAAGTTGGTATTTGTGGGGAAACACAAACTTTAAACTGCTGACATAACCCTGTTACCAGGAATTTTAAGAAAACAAGAATGCCTGCCTCATCTCTCAAACTCTGCTTTTAAGATCTTTTGATTACCAAGAAACCCTTTTTAAAATAGCCACAATTCTTATAGGTATTATTTACCTCTAAAAGTCAAGTTCCTATTTTATAAAGCTTAAGATGTATCTAAAACCCCGGAAAGATGGCACAGCAGCGTTTGCCTTGCAAGCAGCCGATCCAGGACCAAAGGTGGTTGGTTCGAATCCCGGTGTCCCATATGGTCCCCCGTGCCTGCTAGGAGCTATTTCTGAGCAGACAGCCAGGAGTAACCCCTGAGCACCGCCGGGTGTGGCCCAAAAACTAAAAAAAAAAAAAAAAAAAAAAAAAAAAATGATGTATCTAAAAATGTTCCAAGGCTTCTTGCTTGGAGATTCCAGTGGTGAAATTTAACTAAAGCTTCCATCTCCATAGTGTCCATCTTTTCTGGACTTAGTTTTCTCACCTATGACATAAGAGGATGATGGTAGATTTTTCTTAGTTTTAAATTCTGATTCTCAGTAAAAACAGGTGGGAAAATCAGGAGAAGCCTGGTAACCTCACACCAAAGTGTTTTGTGCCTTGCTAGTCAGGATTTGATTGGGAGTAGGAATTGATGTACTCTCTGGTCTGCTAACTTAAGAACTAGGGTACAGATGTAATCTCATGCGAATGTGTCTCTTGATCATACTTGATCATACTTCTGGCAAGATGGAGAGAGAACAGGCTCACTTCCTCCTCATGACTGATGGGAGCTCTAGGCAGGGTTGTTACTTCTTTGCAGAACAGGCACCAAGGCACTCCAGCCTGGGCAGACTCTCTCATGGGCGTCCTCTGATCATTTACCCTGGCTTCCCTCCCACTTGGCTCTGTCTCATGGAGTAGGAGAATCATTTCCATTCTCAGACTGTTCCATTTTCCCTTGGCTGCTTTCCTCCCACGGGGATTGTTTTCTCTCAACCATCAAAGAGTCAAGCTTAAACATAAGGAACAAGGCTTCAGATTCATGTGAATGAGAGAGAGAACACCTCTGTCTTTTTCCACAGCTCTTTGCCATGTCGTCTGCCTCACTCATGCCCTACAGTGGGAGGAGACTGGCTCAGACAGGAGTGGGGCCTCGTGTTTTCACTTCCTGTCAAAGAGACCTGTTATTTCTTCGTTTACTTAGGGAGTTTTATGATCTGAATATCCCTATTCGTCATCATCCTTAGAGCAACCACAGCCTGGACCCCCAGGTTCCTGTTTCACAAAAGCTTCCTGTATAGCTGGAGGGAGTGAGGCTTGCCTTGCTAGAAGCCAAACCTGGTTATATCCCAAGCAGCCACACACACCCTGAGCCCTACCAGGAGTGATCCTTGAGCACTGCTGAATGTAGCCCAAAGTTTTAAAAATAAAGTTTCCTAGGATCAAAGAGATAGTAAAGTGGGTAAATGCTTGCTTTGCACGTGACTAACCCAGGTTTCATCCTTGCGGCCCATATGAGCATCGCTAAGACATGACTCAAAAACTGAAAAAAATCTTTTTTCTTATATTTAGGAAATTATCAGAATTTACCTTGATCTAGTCAACCTAATGGAAGGTTATTATGTTCTTCACCTTTTATTTCTACTCACATTGCCAGGGATCAAACCCAAGTTTCATAATCTCAAGGCATGCACTTCAACACTGAACCATATCCCCAACCTACATTTTTTTTTATTATCCTTAATTCAAAGCCTCACATATTTAAAATGCATACTACATTGCTGAACTATCTCCTTGCACAGGAGAAAAACATTAGTTTTTGTTTTTTTAATTTTGTTTTGGGGGCATATCTAGCTGTCTGTGCTCAGGGCTTACTCCTGGCTCTGTGCTCAGGAAAATTGAGGTATTAAAACTGCGCTAGGTGCTGGCAAATGCCTTAATCCCTCTACCTTCTCTAGCCCCATGCTCTAGATCTCAATATTCTCATTGGAAGAAGCAGTGAATCTGATGCTTAATCTAGTTAGCCCCCTACCAATACCTAGGAAACTGAGGAAATTAAAAAGATATTCATCTGGTAGAGAAAACATGATCAGATGATTTTTGGTTTTTGTTGTTGTTTGTTTGGGGGCCACATAGGCTCTCAGGGGTTAATCCTGACTCTATGCTCAGAAATCTCTCCTGGCAGGCTCAGCAGACCATCTGGGATGCTTAGGGATTGAACTTGAGCCGGCTGCTCAACTATGTGTTAGGCAAATGCCCTACCCGCTGTGCTATCACTCCAGCTCCCTGATCAGATGATTTTTGTATGACAGCCAAAATCCTAGATCCTAACTTTTTTCAGCAAATCTCTGGAAGAATAGTAGGCATGTGATACATGAAAGAAAGAATGAAACGAAGGAACATTTTTTTGGTTTGGGTTTTTATTTGCTTTTGTGGATATTTGCTTTTGTGGAGCTGAGAGCATACCTGTAAGTTCTCAGGGAACACTCTTATTTCATTGTTTGCAGTCTGTTGCCTTCAGTACCCAGTGGACCACTAAACCCAAGCCACCTGCATGCACAGTATGCAATCCAGTCCTTTGCATTATCTCCCCAGTCTGGAACTTTGTTTATCACCAAACTATGCTCAGGGCTTAGTCCTAGTTCTGTACTCAGGAATCACTCCTGCAAAGACTTGAGTGGTGCTAGGGATTAATTCCCAGGTTAGCCTCATGCAGAGTAAGTGCTTTTCCCACTGGCAACATTTGTTTGGTTGGGTTTAGTTTGGGGGCCACACCCAATGGTGCTCAGGATTACTCCTGGCTCTGAGCTCAGAAATCACTCCTGCCAGGCTAGGGATGCTGATGATTGAACTTGGGTCAGTCCCAAGTTAGCTATGTGCAAGGCAAATGGCCTACTTGCTGCGCTATCACTCTGGCCCCTGGTAACATTTTTTTTTATTAATTTTAATCTTTCCTGGAAAATATCAATAGAACTTAAAAATATTTTTAGTATTTATACTTTGTATGGTTTGGGGCCACACCAGTTGTGTTCAGAGGTTTCCTATTTCTGCACTCAGGGATCATTTCTGGCAGAATCAAAGAACCAAAGAGTTGCCAGGTTCAAATCTGGATGTCAGCTGTGTGCTATACTACATGCATATGGTGTGATTATTACCTGAATCTTTGATGAGGCAACTGATGCAAAAGAAACCTGCCCAAGGTCACATAATTACTCAGTGATAGAGCTTTGATGGACAAATTCAAACAGTCTACCTCCAGAATCATGGCTTTATTACCAGTTAGATCCACTTTTTTTCATCCTTCCTGTATATACAGTTTAAGGATATGTGTAGATTCAAGAGCCCCATCACCAAGACTTAAGGTTATAGTACAATCCCCTAAACATCTCTTTATTGGTAATGACCATCTACTATACCCTCTATACACTAGAACACATCATAAGCCTAAAGGTGAACATTTCAGGAGGGGAGTATTGGGCCATACCTGGCAGTACTTGGGGGCTACTCTGTGTTCAGAGATCACTCCTAGTAGTGTTTGGGGACCATGAAGTGCCTGAGATGAATGTGCCATACTTTGGTACTCTTTCCAGTCCCTCTCCAAAAAAAAAATTTTTTTTTTTTTTTTGGTTTTTGGGCCACACTCGGTGACGCTCAGGGGTTACTCCTGGCTATATGCTCAGAAATTACTCCTGGCTTGGGGGACTATATGGGACGCCAGGACCGTAGCCCGTCCTAGGCTAGTACATACCAGGCAGACACATGCTTTATGGCTTTTTAATAGAAACTAAATAATTACCAGTTGATTCTCTACCATCCTTGTTACCATATACAATTCCATCCTGAATATGTATGGGGAGGGGGGAAGAAAAGGGGGAGGGAGAGAGAGATGGTGGAGGCAGGTCCTAGGGTTGTTTTGTTGACTCCTCTGTTGACTGCTTCCTGGGAATTTTTTTCTGTGACTAGTGAGCTTTGCCAAGTACCACGGACAGATCACAGCAAGTGTACAGCTCCTCACTGTTTTGATGAATAGAACTGTCAAGTAGATATAAAAATCTCAAGTGCAAATGTCCAGAGAATATATCAATAAACGATCATGGGGGTAGGGGCTGGCTTTTAGGGCTAAGGAAAGGGCTTGAAGGGCCAGAGCTCGTGTTTTGCATGTGGAAACCCTGGCTAGTACAAGGATCCCAGGTACCACTGGGAATAGCCAAAAAAGAACTGATAATTGAGGCCAGAGCAACAATACAGCAGGTAGAGCACTTCCCTTGCATGGAGCCACCCAGATCAGATCTCTGACATCTCATATCCCTGAGCTCACCAGGAGTGACTTCTGAGTACAGAGCCAGGAATATTCCCTGAGTACTGCCTTGTATGCCCAAAAAACAAAAACGCACTGGTATTTAATCCTAGTTTTACCAGTTATATATTGAAGATGGACTAAAGGAGCCAGAGTGATAGCACAGAAGTAAGGCATTTGCCTTGCATGCGGCCAAGACAGGACAGACTCCAGTTTGAATCCTGGTACCCCGAGCCTGCCAGGAGCAACTTCTGAGCACAGAGCCAGGAGTAGCTCTTGAGTGTAAAAAAAAAAAAAAGATGAACTAAGAACTGAAGGATTAAAACTTCTAGATTTTATTTACTCAGTTTCAAAAGATTTTACTTTCATAAAAGGGAACCCTGGTTGCTTCCACACACAGAAAAAATTAATTTTTAAAAAGCTATCCACCGGGCCGGAGAGAGCATGGAGGCAGGACATTTGCCCTGCATGCAGATGGACGGTAGTTCGAATCCCGGCATCCCATATGGTCCCCCAAGCCTGCCAGGAGCAATTTCTGAGCATAGAGCCAGGAATAACCCCTGAGCGCTGCCAGGTGGGACCCCAAAAAAAAAAGTTTTCCACACACACAAATAAAAAAGCTTTATACTGGGCCAGAGACAACAAAGAGTACAGCACTTGCCTTGCACACAGTAGATCCTGGTTTGATACTTGGCATTGTGGCCCACCAATCAAGGTGTGATCTCTGAGCACAAGATGAAGCCCTGATCACTCCTATGTGTGGCCCAATCCCCAAACAGCAAAAGCTATTGTTTTCTGAGATAAATATACAAGAGGAAAATATAAGAAATGGGAACAACTTTTTCTTAAAATGTCAGATTTAAAACATAAAACATGGGGCCAGAGAGAGCACAACGCATTTGCCTTGCAAGCAGCCGACCCAGGACCTAAGGTGGTTGGTTCGAATCCCAGTGTCCCATATGGTCCCCCATGCCTGCCAGGAGCTATTTCTGAGCACAGCCGGGTGTGGCCCCACCCCCCCCCCCCAAAAAACATAAAACATTCAGGACCACAGACAGTATAACTGGTAGGCCACTTGCCTTGCACAAGGCCAACCCAGGTTTGATCCCTGGCATCTTATATGGTCCCCTGAGCACAACCAATTACTGACTGAGTGCAGACACAGGAGTAACCCCTAACGCTGCCAGTTATGGCTCCGAAGCCAAAAAGAAGTTAAAACACTCTGAGCCAAAAATATAATACAGGGATTAAGGCGCTTGTCCTGCACACAACCAACCATTATTAGATCCTTAGTACTGCATAGTTCCCTGAAAACAGACACACACATACTCTCTCACTCTTTCTCTCTCTTTCTCTAAATAAAGCTCTTATGGAAAGCTGAGACTGAGAAATGAGTTAAAAATGAAAAAATGTGTTACACATGGGAACTTGGACAAGAAACTGTTGAGTAAAGGAAAACAATGCTTAACAGTTCCAGTTACTAACTTCGCCATTCAGCCTAGGGCATTTCACTTCTAAGTACAGTTGCTCATTTGTTTGGAAAATTTTTTCACTAGATTGACAGGGTACAATTAGGTTTGTATCCATATTCAAACAGTAGCTATATATATATATATATATATAGTGGGGTTATGGATGGGGTAGGGAGCTTTTACTACACCTGTTGATGCTCAGGGGTTACACTGTAGTACTCGGGATCATATGAAATGCCAGGGATTCAACCTGAGTTGGTGGCATGCAGAATAAGTACCTTACCTGCTATACTGTATCTCCACCCCCAAAACAATGATTTGGGGGGGGGGTCACTTTTTTTTTTTTTTTTTGTGGCGTTCAGAAATCCCTCCTGGCAAACATAGGGAACGATAGATATGGAATGCAGGGATTTGAACTACCATCCATCCTGGATCGGCTGTGTGCAAGGCAAACACCCTACCGCTATGCTATCTCTCCACCTAAGAATTATTTTAAACAAGCATTACTTGCTCCCTTTTTTGAGTTTGGCAATTTATGCTGGGATAATACATCTAGACATCACACTATGTAAGAAACTTCAGCTGGGATGGTTCAGACAACTAGAAAACCAAGTCTTCCCTTGGTTGGTCTCATCCTCAAAATCACCCTTGTTCACAAGACATGTTAAAAAAAAAAATAAATAAAAACCTGAGACTAAAAAGTGCAAAGCCTCCAGAGATCTATGCATGTTGTAAGTAAAGATTCAAGCTCCAAGGGGCTGGAGTGATAGTACAGTGCAGGAGTGGCGAACAAGTTCGACACAAAAGAGCCAAAATTTTAAACTGAGTCAGAGAGCCACACCACGCAGTGACCTGCCAAAACAAACACACACACAAAAGTATATAATTTTAACAATAATAAACACATATTGCATTTTGCCATTTCGAGTGAGGGTAAAAATCCTGTCGCCACCCCTGGTACAGTGGGTAGGGCATTTTTGCCTTGCATGCAGTTGACCTAGGTTCAATCCCCCTGCATCCCATATGGCCACCAAGCCTGCCTTGAGTGATTCCTTAGTGCAGAGCCAGGAGTAACCCTTGAGGTCAAGGTATAACCCAAAAATAAAGCAAACAAGACTGAAGATCATTGGAAGACTATATACATTTGTGGTCATTTTCTTACTCTAATTTTGGTGAATACCCTGCTGTGCTCAGGGCTTTCTCCTGGCTCTGCACTCCTGGTGGTGTTTGGGGGTACAAGAGATCAAACTTATAACTGCTATTCTATTGCTCTAGTCCACTGTGATTTTAGCTACCACCAAGCTTCTGTGGTTAGAGGTGGTAGCACTGAAGGTAAGGTATTGCCTTGCCTGAGGGTCAACCCCAATTCGGTCTCCAGCATCACATATGGTCTCCTTGAGCACCAGGAATCACTCCTGAGCAAAGAACCAGGAATATCCCGAACAAGATATGGTTCCCAAACCCAGTAACAAAAAACTTTACCATGGGAGTCCGGTACAGACAGCACCTATGGAACTGAGCAACTTTCACACCCCACAATGCTCAGATGTTACTCCTGGCTCTGCGCTCAGAAGCCATTCCTGGAAGGCACAGGGGACCATATGTGATGCTGGGATTCGAACCACTGTCCTGGATTGGCTGCATGCAAGACAAATGCCCTACCACTGTGCTATCTCTCCAGCCCCCAACTGAGCAACTTTTATTTCATCATCTTGCAAGACAAATGCCCTACCACTGTGCTATCTCTCCGGACCCCAACTGAGCAACTTTTATTTCATCATCTTTTTTTAAAGAATGCCAAACCCAGACTGGCTACATGCAAACCAAGTGCTCCAGCTGCTGTACTCTCATACATCCTACAGAAACTTTGGTGCTGGGTACTGGAGGAATAGTAAGTGGGTAGGGTGTTTATCTTGCAGGCATCAGACCCGAGTTTGTTCCCAGTACCCCACAGGGTCCCCTGATCCTTGCTAGGAGTGATTCCTGCCTGCAGTGATCCCTGCCAGGAATAAGCCCTCTTCTTTAGCTGGGTATTTACTGGAGATCGCACACACCTCTGTGGGTGTGGTGTGGCTGACCATCAACTTTGTGGTATCAGATGTCATTGCAAAGATGCCTGGACCATGTGTGATGCCTCTGAGAACATCAGGAATTGAACGAATTTTTGACCAGTTGCAAAGCACGCATTCTAAGCCACTAGGCCAGTGATGGCTAACCTTTTTGAGCCTGAGTGTCCAAACTGCTGCACAATGCCCGGTTCTCCCAATGACCAGTCAGCCCTGATGCCAGGTGAGCTGCAAAGCAGACACCAGCACACTTGCCACCCACCACACTGCATATCTTTTTTTTGTTTTGTTTTGTTTTTTTGGGCCACACCCGGTAACGCTCAGGGGTTACTCCTGGCTATGCGCTCAGAAGTTGCTCCTGGCTTGGGGGACCATATGGGACGCCGGGGGATCGAACTGTGGTCCGTCCAAGGCTAGCGCAGGCAAGGCAGGCACTTTACCTCTTGCGCCACTGCCCGGCCCCCACATTGCATATCTTAATTGCGGACCCCTTCCCTCGTGCCAGCTGCAAGGCCTTTGTGTGCCACAGCTGGAATGCATGCCATAGGTTCGCCATCGAGGCACTAGGCTATTCCTTAGTTTACTCTCTAGGGCCAGAGCATTAGTACAGCAAGTAGGGCACTTATTTTGTATGTGCCTGACCCAGTTCGATTCCTGGTACTCTAGCCTGCCAGGAGTGATGATCAGTGATCAGAGCCAGGAGTAAGTTCTGACCACTGCTAATGTGGCCCAAAACAAAAACAAACAAAAAAACCGAACACATATGCACACACACAAATAAATCCCTACATGTACCTAAAACCCTAGATACCCTTAGTGAATCTATTGCTTTGGTAAATGTCAAATTTAGACTATCTTTGTTCCCATCCCTAGTTGTCCAGTCACCCTACTCACAGAGTTAAAATGCTGCAGGAAGTCAGCCATCTAAGAAGTCTCTGTGGCAGAAAAGGTTATGAAAACACAGAATTGAGCAATCCTGTTAACTCTTCAAGAACAAGGGACTGAGGTTTGATGACTAACCTGGCCCAAACTCTGAGATTATTTCTTTTTCAGGGGGTTAGATAGTACAGTTATAAGGTGTTTACCTTGCACACATTGACCCAGGTTTGACCCTAGCAGCCTATATGGTCCCACTTCAAGCACTGCCAGGAATGGTCCCAAAATAAAACCACCAAAACTTTTGTTGTGGTTCCACAAGCATGTCACGACTTAGATACTTCCAGGATGAGGTGTAGCTTGGTTACTGTAGAGCACTTGACTTGCATCTGAGTTCCTGGGTTCAATTCTCAGAAATGCCCAAGCTCTGTTGGAGTAACTATAGATCACCAAGTAAAGAGCAGTCCCCAGTACCATTGGGGGTTATGTTTCCAATTCCTAGAATTATTTCAAGAACAAAAAATGCGGGACCGGAGAGATAGCATGGAGGCAAGGTGTTTGCCTTTCATGCAGAAGGTCATTGGTTCGAATCCCGGCATCCTACATGGTCCCCCGAGACGGGCACTGCCGGGTGTGACCCAAAATTCTCCCCAAAAAAGAGCAAAAAATGTTGCCCAAATGGTGAAGTGCACAGCCTGTATATACAAGGTCCTGCATTTGATTGTGCACCAATGGATATAGACAACTCAGGTGGCCTGATTTCACTGATTTCAGTATTCCTCAGCATTGGTATCTACCATACTTCTCTGTCCTTTGCCCTACAAGTCCAAACCAATTCTGGCAAAATTAAGTGGGATAAAGATGTAAAAGGGAAATAATGGGGATTTTAAAGCAATCATTGAGGTCAGCGGTAAATGGAATTATATTCAAAAGCATTAGAACTGGGGCCAGAGAGATAACATGGAGGTAAGGCGTTTGCCTTACATGCAGAAGGACGGTGGTTCGAATCCCGGCATCTCATATGGTCCCTCGAGCCTGCCAGGAGCGATTTCTGAACATAAAGCCAGGAGTAACCCCTGAGCGCTGCTGTGACCCCAAAACAACAAAAATAAAAAAGCATTAGAACTGGAGAGTACAACGGCCAGAGTGCACATAGCCATCCTAGATCATCCTTCCAGCATTCTACATGGTCAAGGCCCACCAGGAGTGATCATCACTGAGCAGAGCCAGATAAGTCCCACAAATTATCAAAAGGAGGTCCTATTGAAGGACAATGCTTGAACTTCAAGATAAAAATCACCTGGGACCAGAACACTAATAAAGCAGGTAAGGGCTGCACAGAGCAGACCCAAGTTCAACTCCAGAGACCTTATATGATCCTCCAAGTCCACAAGGAGTCATCCCCAACACAGTGCCAAAAAGTAAGCTATGAGCACTTCCACTTGTGACCCACATACAACAAAATATCTGACTAACCTAATTAATAAGAAAGCTCTCATCACACTCGAATTATTAGGTTTGGTCCTGGCAGTGCTGTGGAGTTTCTACAATACCAGACTTGGCTACAAGCAAGGCAAACACCTTAACCCAAATACTTTAAAAGAAACTATCTTCTAGAAAAGGCTTTTTTTTTTTTTTTTTTTTTTTTTTTAGTTTTTGGGTCACACCCGGCTGTGCTCAGGGGTTACTCCTGGCTGTCTGCTCAGAAATAGCTCCTGGCAGGCACGGGGGACCATATGGGACACCGGGATTTGAACCAACCACCTTAGGTCCTGGATCGGCTGCTTGCAAGGCAAACGCCGCTGTGCTATCTCTCCGGGCCCAGGAAAGGCATTTTTAAATGTACCACAGGTTCATTCTCCATATTGGACTGACCTGTATCTTAAACCTGATATGTACTTCTATTTTTGTTTTTGTTTTGGAGCCACACCCGACAGCGCACAGAGATCATCATCCCTGGTGGTGCTCCGGTGATTATATGGAATGCTGGGGATTAAACCCAGGTTGGCCTTGTGCAAGTCAAATGATGTACCTGCTGTACCATCACTCTGGCTCCATTCGTCTAATTTTGTTGATGGTGGTGGTGGTTTTTGGCTTTTTGAGCCAAACCCAATTGACATTTGGGTTACGCCTGGCTTCTGCACTCAGAAATCACCCCTGGCAGGCTAGGGGACCATATGGGATGCCGGGAATCAAACCAGATCCCTCCTGGGTCAACCACATCCAAGGCAAACACCATACTGATGTGCTATCTCTCCGGCCCCCTCCTTTTCTAAATTTATTTATTTATTTATTTATTTTTTTTTTTGGTTTTTGGGCCACACCCGGTGACGCTCAGGGATTACTCCTGGCTATGCGCTCAGAAGTCGCTCCTGGCTTGGGGGACCATATGGGAAAGCGGGGGATCGAACCGAGGTCCATCCAAGGCTAGCGCAGGCAAGGCAGGCACCTTACCTCTAGCGCCACCGCCCGGCCCCCTTTTCTAAATTTTTAACATAGGGACATTTAAGGTCACACCTCATCACATCTTAAAAGGTCATTCCCATCCATGCTGGGGAACAATATGCAGTGCTAGGAATTGAACCAAGGTCAGCTGCAAGCTAAGCAATGACTTAGCCTCTGATCTCTGACCCCCAGTCTGTTTTGGTTTTTGCAGGGTTAGAGATAAAACCCAGGGACTCACATGTGTAAATATTCTCTAGTAAGTTTCATCTCCAGAATCAGGTGATAGAGGGCCACATCTGGTGGTGCTTCACCAGCTACCATCACATGGTATCATGTGATTGAACCTTGGCCTCCAGGATACAACCTTATGTTCTCAGCCTATTGAGTCATCTCTGCAATCCCATAATCAGTCCCTTAACTGACACAACTGATGACAGTAATCAAAGGTTCTGGAGGATTTGGGAAATCTACAAAAGACAATGTTTTAGGCTCCACCAAAAAGCACATTTCCCTTGTATAAGCATAGTTCAAGAGCTCCTTAAGGTCCCTCCCTTCTGGAACAGGGCCCAACATCTGCTACTTGAGCTGACTTCTACTTGTAAAAGCATCAGAAAAAATGATCACCCCATGCCAGAGACAGAACTTTAGTTGCAGAGCACTTAATATGATGCTTGATGTAACAACTATTTCCTCTTCGAAGCATCTTTTCCGGCAACAATATGACAAACCTAGGGTAGGGGCTAGAGAGATAGGACAGCAAGCAAGGAGCTTGCCTTGCATGTGCAGACATGGATTCAATCCCCATTATCCCCAAGATTGAGCACAAAGCAAGGATAAAGCCCGAGAACCATGGGTACAGTCAAAAGTCTGGGGGTTGGGCGAAACAGTAACAAAAAATACATAAGGATACTTGCAATTGCAACAAAACTAATTTGGTGTACCAATAATAAAGGCATAAAAGGCTTTTTAAAACTTTATTTCAACATAACTATGCTTACAGAAATACACTCATATTGGTTAATAGAATGCAATTTAAGTTTAACTTATCCTAAATAATTTGGACCAAAAACTTGGTACATGGTTTAAGCTTTTTAAAAACAAGAATTCACAATCTGATTTTTCATCTATTACAAATGTATATAAAAGATCCTCCATCATATGCTGCTAAAGCTGGCAGCAATAACCTTGAGAAATTAACCTTTGGTTTGTTTCTGAAAAGTAACATGTATTGCACTGTAAAAGTTTATAAAATTGGTGCAACAAAACATTGCTGTAATGTTTCAATGCCAATTTACAAAGTTCATTAGCTAATGGATGTTGAAAGGGTGGGGAGAGCCTATGTACACTTATGAAACTGTAAAAGCTATCTCATCAGTTAATATTGCATGTAGATCATAAGTCTACACAAACCAAGATTAAGATAATTCCTTGAATCTGAATTAATACTATCAGCTCAGTTCATCTGCTGAGGTCAACAAGGGAACATGAGTTTTCCTCATTTACACAAAAAAATTTTCTTCCCCAGCTTTTCAGTCCAGAACTGATATACTACAGACAAGGTCCTCCATTGTCAACATTCATGGGGTGACATGTAATGAGGTCTACTTGGATTTATATTTGTATTAGCACACATATGCATAGTAGTGCCCAAAGGTAAAGACCACATGACTTTTAAGAATTGTAAAAAACTAGAAAGGTCCTTTCTTGGAAGACTACATCAAAACATACAGCAAGTTATAGAGAAACCTTATCAAAAAGATGTAACCACTTGTAAATGACACAATTAAAAAAAAAAGTAGCCCCCCAAAAGCAGCTCTGAAAGAGGAAAAATATAACTTAAAATATCTTGAAAACCAATGTGACTATAGGTTCAAAAGATAGTTAAGAGAAACAATTCCTTAAGACTACCTAAGTTTAGGTTTATAATGTATCCTATTTCAAGTTTATCTCTAGTTACTAAACATCAATTTACAAATAACATGTTCGTTCTTTATCCTTATATCAAAAGGGAAAAATCCTAGGTTTAATTCTATCCAGTAGAAGGGAAACCAAGAAAAACAAAAATACTCCATGCAAATATCACATTTTTTAAATGGAAGAACTCCCAACTAGACCAGAAGTTCATACTACTAATATGCTTTTCACTGAAACAATTTTTAATTAAGTACAAACATATGGCATTAAGGTTCAGAACCTAATATAGGCCTGACAAGTCCTTGTTTTCCGGAAGGCCTCAAGTCAAACTCAGTTTCCAGTAACCATCCTTTTTAACAGATCAATTTCATAATAAGGGATTATAATTTCCTTTGTATTTTGTTTTTAGCATTCTAGTCTTAAAGAATCCACTCTTCCCTAAACGGATTCCCAACGTCCAATCTATACTAACTTGAATCTTTCTGTATTTAACATAAAAGGTAACTTACTTAAACTGTACCATGAATATTAAAAACTAGCCGTTAGAAAAGACTTAACTAGCTTTATAACTTAAGCTTTAAAACATAAATATTTGCAGCTTGATCTTTCGTTGACAATGATTGTCTGAGCCGAGAATTCACCTAAAACTTAACATCATTTACAAATTCTCATTCATGCAAACAAAACACACACCATCAACACACAACTTACCCTCACACCTAGAATCTTCTTTAAATCTTTGGCCTCCCAGTCAATTTCCAAGTTCGTATGTATTATAACTCAAACATCACTCTGATGTTTCACCAGTTTAATACTACCCACACTTCACCAATGCTTTTCCTAACGTCCTCTGTTGTTCTGCCAAAAAAGAAAACCTGTCTCAAGGAAGTCACCAAATAAAATAAAAAAGGGACCACAGTGGTAGTGCAGCAAGGTGGGTGCTTGCCTTACATGCGACCGGCCCAGGTTCAATACCCCAAGCCCATCAGGAGTAATTCCAGAGTACAGAGCTAGGACTACATAGATCCTGAGCACCACCAGGTATAGCCCAAAAACAAAAAAAAAGAAAATACAGATATTGGTTACTTCAGAACAGCCCATGAGACAGAATTGTTCACGATCCCCTATTGGGATCATACTTTTGATTAATGAGCATAACTAGTATCAGCAAGGAAAACCCTACATTGGATTCTTTTTTTTTTTTTTTTTTTTCTTGGCAATTGGACAAAGAACATACCCAAAAAAACTGGGAGTGGACACTTTTAGTACAAAGTGCCCCTTTCCAGGTCCTCTATCACAGCTGCATTTTCCTCTGAGGCCTCACCTTATCAAGAGACTGTCACAGACAGTCAGGACACCCACAAGTCTGTGGAAATCCCTGAGAAAAATGTGATCTTTAAGCCTGGACTGTACTTAAGTTTTACTAACCCTTTCCGACTGGACTTATATCATGGAAAATATAGAGGCTGGTCTAACAGCACTCAGGCTACCACCCTCTACCAAGGTTTTCTTGAGAGCTACAGATATGGAAATCTCTCAAGTGATGTTCTGAGTAATCTGGAGAAAATTATGCCTCCCAAATCCAGGTCTGTGGTTTCCAAATATCACCAAGTTTGTATGCAGCTGAGTAACCATGAGAACACCAACCATCTAGTGGGGTGGGGGAGGTTTTCCTTGAAAATGACTTAGCATTGTACATTTAGGAAGTACCTGTACCAAAACAGGCCCCAAAATTGTTTTCTGATGGTTGGTATTTGAGATAAAATTACATACAATAGATAGCCCCAGTAGTTTGTTTATTGCAAAGTTTAGACTGAGAGCTGTGAATGTACTATCATCCATTTAAAATAAATAACATGAAATAAAGATTCTGGCATTAATAAAGGATGTGAAAATCAAAATCAAAGGATTGAAGCTGCATGTTTCATTTGCTCACAACTTGCACACACCAATGTTCTGCAAAAAAGACAATTGCAGCAAAAGAAAAAGAAAACTGCCCTTTTGCAAACAAGTTTTTTTAAAAGCACTCCTTCTCCAGAGGCCAAAAACAAAACAAAACAAACACATGCATATATATGTATAAAGTGTTACTATTTAACACAAATGCTATTTCTAGAAAAAGTATAACTGCATAGGTTAAAAAAATACAATGTGCAACATCTTAAGCCATTAAAGCACCCCCCCCAAAAAAAAACAAAATCATAGTTTTTATAACGATTAAAATGCAAATACAAGAAATGATCCAAAAAAAATAAAAGGAAAGAAATGATCGAAACACAGGAAGTAAATACCTGGACTGATATAATGTCCACTGCTGAGATAATTTTTCTTCAATTTAAATGTCTTTTTTCATCGCTAAAAAAAAAAAAATTTAAAGTGCTAACTTTATATAAAGCAGGCAAAATTTTCAAGTAATTTGCTATTTTAAGTATGCCAATTTTTATAGAGCTAAATAGAGAGCTAAGAATAAACTAAATAAGGAAAGATAGACTCAAGAGAAAAAAAATACCCAATTATAGTTGGATTAGCAGTAGCATGCTCTCATCTCATCCTGATCCTTCAATGAGCTAACCAATTCAGGTGTCTGCTAGTTGAGTATATACGGACTCTTAGCTTTGCTACAATCTAACAACAGTTATAACAACCCTAACAAAAGAGCACTACTTAAAAAAAAATCAACACCAGCCACGAATTAAAGCGATTTAAAAAAAAAATCAAAAGACCGTCTACTACCGTAAATGAATATAAAATACAATAGATCTCACAGAGTAAAAGCTATAAAAGCCTTGTCCAAAGTTTGATCACTCCTGCCCCTTAGCTGCCTTTTCTAGGAAATACACGTTGACCAAATGGCGATTGAGGTGTTTGCTGTAATCTTTCTCCTTCCTAAAAGAACGATCACAGAAGATGCAAACAAAATCTCCCTGGGCCGCTTTGCCAGCCGAGGCGTCCTTGGTGTTCTTCTTGGTCGCGTCCTGCGGCGCTGATCGAGCCCCGTTCAATCCCGAGTCATCGCTGCCCTCGGACATGTTGTCACTGAGGTCGCTCCCGTCATGGCTGTGGATGCCCTCGTCCTCGTCCATTTCCTGAGACTCGGTGGAAGCTGTACTGGCAGGCAGGGGCGCCACAGCCGCCTGGGACCCGGCTTCACCTTTCTCTTCGGGCCCGGGCGACAGCGGCGGTGGTGAGATGGATTCCGGGGCAGGGGCAGTGGTGGTGAAGATTGCTGCATTGTCACCGTCACCGTCACCATCACCATTACTGTCACCATTACCATCACCGGGGAGGTCCTGGGCTTGGCCCTCCTCAACATCCACTTCCATGTCACAAGGCTCGGTGGCAGCCCCGGGCTTCTCATCTCGAATTTCGCACTCTGGCATGTTCGAGTTTTGTTCTGGGGGTAAAATGGGGGTAGATTCTGGCAGAGCACCAGGAAACTCAGCTGCCAGCCTCGGCTCACTGGTCTCCACCTCCTCCAGTGCTTCCGTGTCTTCCACAAGAGGCTCCAAAGTCTCGGCGCTGCCCTGGCCCTGAGGGAGTGATTTCAGGTCTCCCGAGGCATCGGAGTCAGACTGGACCTCAGCCTCAGCCTCGGCCTCAGCCTCGACTCCCTTCATGGGTGATGGGACATCGAGCGTGCTGGTGCTTTCCTTCACGGGCACTAAGCCCACCTCAATGAGGACCTGCTCCTTCTGAGTCATCTTACACTGTTCATTCAACTTACCCTTTGTATTCTCTTCCCGAGACTCTTTGGATACAGGCTCCTTGGGGGGAGGCTCCTCCTCGGTGGAGGCCTCCGAAACAACATCCATGGGAGTGGGCGCGGGCAGTGACGGTGGCGACAGGGCCAGCCCAGGCTGAGGCAGAGGCTCCGTGGGCGGCTGCGGCCGAGTTGGGGAAGTCGGGGTCGGAGTGGAGGACCTCGAAGACAAAGGTGAAGATGAGGGTGCTGTCCTAAGAGGCGATTCCTTCCGAGCTGGCTCTTTGTCTGGCGGTGGCATCTCTTTCTGAACGTGCCCCTTAGGCACAGACTTGCTCCCCTTCCTACTGGCTTTACTTCTCAGCGTTTTCTTCTTGGAACTTCTTTTCAGGCAACCATTCTGCTTCTTCGTCTCCTCTACCTTGCTGGCACCCTTTGGCACATCCTGACTCGTTTTGGATTTGCTCTCGGCCTTCTTTTTCTTTTTCGCTGCAGGTTCGTCGTGGGCAACCGACTCTTTTGAGGAATGGGGTTCGGCTTCCGCCTTCCTTTTGTTCTTCTTGGCCTTGCCACCCTTTTCTGAGTGACTCGCTGGATGGTGACTCCCTGGATGCGGCGCTGTCCCTTTCATCTCCAGGGCTGACTTGCGAGTTCGCGTGGTCACTTGGCTGGAGGCATTACTCGAGGCTTTTTTCTCTTTCGCAACATCCTTCTTCTCAACTTTCACAGACTTCTCGTTTTTCTTCCCAGCCACATCCCCTTTTATTTTTGATGGCTCCAGTTCTGGTTTCTCGCTGCTGTTGCTGTTGTTATTACCAGGCAGGTCCGCCTCCCTCTTTTTGGTTTTCTTGAGCTTCACTTTCGAAACGTCCATGGTCTTGTTGGGACAAGTAGGATGCTTAGATTTGAAATGATACTGCAGGTTACACTTCTTGGAAGCCGCGTAGTCACAGACGGGGCAATTGAACTGGCGTGGATTAACGTGGAGCTCGACGTGTTTTTTAAAGTTACTTCTATCTGCTGTTTTGTAGTCACAGTGTGGGCAGTTAAGAGGTTTAGGACCATTGTGAACCTGTCTCGCGTGACGGGTTACTTCGTGCTGGTTAGAGGCCACATAACTGCACTGATCACATTTAAATGGCTTCTCACCTGAAGGTTAACGAGAGATGTTGGAGAAGACAATACATTAGGAGAGGAACTGAATATTGAATATATGAAAATACACTTACTTACAAGGGGGAAAAAAACCACTTCACTGCACCATGCATCTTACAATGACCCATATTAATTTGTATATCCCATGATGTTGATTCTCAAAGCAAACAAAAAACTGTTTTCGGGCCCGGAGAGATAGCACAGAGGTCAGCCGATCCAGGACCAAAGGTGGTTGGTTCGAATCCCGGTGTCCCATATGGTCCCCCGTGCCTGCCAGGAGCTATTTCTGAGCAGACAGCCAGGAGTAACCCCTGAGCACCGCCTGGTGTGGCCCAAAAAAACAAAAAAAAAAAAAAAGAAAAGAAAAGAAAACTGTTTTCATAAATCATCACCTGATAAATTTTAGTCCATAAACTGAAGTGTTCAAGCACTACTAAAAAGCAGAGGCTCGTCAATAAGTTTATAATAATTACTGAAAGACCAGTGCTCTACTAACTTTGGGACAAGAGCACACAAACTTTCTATCTCATCCTTAGTTTTTATTTATTTTTAAAAAAGGTATAATGAAGTGGGTATATATTCAAAGATAAACTGAAAGATTCCAAATAAGTATTTCACATGCAACTATAGTCACAGATAGTTGAGAAAAAAAAAAAGTAAAACCATGTTTTGAGCCTCATGGAGCAGATTTATAACTGACATTACTTAACCCTTTTGCAGTGCAAGAGATGAGTCATTTTATTCAGAAAAACTGTTTGCAAAAAAGTGTTTGCAAAGTCTGGGTAACTATTTAATAGCAAAAAATGTTATCTTTCCCAGTCTTATTTCAAAAAGGCAAAGAAACAAGGTAAATGAATGGAATATACAAATAGATATGGCATGTAAAATAAGCATAAATCATAATCACAGATACACATAAAAATCAAAATGACCCGACCCCCAAATTAAAGGCATTAAGAGTAACACATTCTATCTGAATACATACCCATCTAGATCACACTTTAGTAAATATTACCAAATGGTATCCATACCCCACTGGTCCAATGGAATGCATAGTAGAAAAATGGAAATTAACATTCATGAAAATTCACATGTCAACATTCTTAAGTTCACATCAAATTGTATTTTTCTTCATAAAGCAAAACTATTCAGACATTACAAAAACCATGTAGTTGGTAAGTTACATGACTAAAAAATGTCTGATGGTACTCAAAGCAAAAACATATCCAAGTATGTTATGTAGGTAACAGGATAACTCTTCCCATGTTATCCATTAATAGATCCATAAGGAAAGGTTACTGTAACATAACTTAGCCCTCTACTGGACTCCATCTTGTCCTCTCCAATGAATAACTTCACTCCAAGCAAACATTTAGTCAATACATAGAAACATAGAATGGAGAAGACAGATTTCCTAAGAGTCTATCAAGGAAAAAAAGATAGCTCAAAGGGCCACTGAAGGTTGAAAAAAACAATACAAGGATAGAGCACTTGCCTGCATTTAGCTGTCCTGGGTTGGATCAAATCCATGGCCTCAGTCATCAGGCATCTGCTCTACCACCACTGAACCATATCCACAGCCCATGATTTTGTTTTCGTTTTTGGGGGGGTCACACCCAGTGGTACTCAGGGGTTACTCCTGGCTCTGTGCTCAGAAATCGCTCCTGGCTGGCTCGAGGGACCATATGGGATGCCAGGAATCGAACCCATGTCCAAGGCAAACACCCTACCACTCTGCTATCTCTCCAGCCCCCTCAACCCATTATTTTCATTTTGGTTTTAGGGCCACAATGGGCATGCTCAAGATTTACCCCTTGGGGGTGGAGAGATAGCATGGAGGTAGGGTATTTGCCTCGCATGCAGAAGGAAGGTGGTTCAAATCCCGGCATCCCATATGGTTCCCTGAGCCTGCCAGGAGCAATTTCTGAGTGTAGAGCCAGGAGTAATCCCTGAGCACTGCCGGGTGTGACCCAAAAAGCGAGGTGGCGTTAGAGGTAAGGTGTCTGCCTTGCAAGCCATAGTCAAGGAAGGACAGCAGTTCGATCCCCCGGTGTCCCATATGGTTCCCCCCAAGCCAGGGGCAATTTATGAGCGTAACCCCTGAGCATCAAACAGGTATGATCCGGAAAAAAAAAAAAAAAAAAAAGGAAGGAAGGTGGTTCAAATCCCCGCATCCCATATGGTTCCCCCGAGCCTGCCAGGAGCGATTTCTGAATGTAGAGAAAAAAAAAAAAAAAAAAAAAAAAACGATTTACCCCTGGCTGTGGTCAGGAATCATTTCCGGAAGTATTCAGGCAACCATATGGGATGACAGTGATAAAAGTAGAGCTAGTTGCTACATGCAAGGCAAGCAACCTTACCTGCTGTGCTTTCACTCTAGCCCTGTCCATGTATTTGGTTACACCCAACTGTGCTCAGGACTTACTCCTGGAACTGTGCTCATGGATTATTCTGGTGGGTCTAAGAGTGCCAGGGACAGAAGCCTGGTTGGCAGCATGCAAGGAAAATATCCTACCCACTATACTATCACTCTAGCCCCTACAATTTTTATAAATATATTGTTACAAGCATGAATCAATGTGCAGGTTCTACCTATAAAAATGTGAACAGAGGGCCCGGAGAGATAGCACAGCGGCGTTTGCCTTGCAAGCAGCCGATCCAGGACCAAAGGTGGTTGGTTCGAATCCCGGTGTTCCATATGGTCCCCCGTGCCTGCCAGGAGCTATTTCTGAGCAGACAACCAGGAGTAACCCCTGAGCAATGCCGGGTGTGGCCCAAAAACCAAAAAAAAAAAAAAATGTGAATAGAGGGGCCAGAGAGACAGCACGGAAGCAAGCAGGACGTTGGTTTGAATCTCGGCATCCCAGATGGTTCCCTGAGCCTGCCAGGAGCAATTTCTGAGAATGAGCCAGGAGTAACCCCTTGAGAGCTGCCGGGTGTGACTCAAAAACAACAACAAAAAAAAACAAACAAAAAAAAAATTGAATAGAAAATTACAGTGATCTACTTAAAACTTAGATATGAGGATTTACTTGATTCTTTTCTATTTCGCCATACACATTCTCAATTTACTACTACTAAATTTTGCTTTTATTTAGAAACTGTTTTCACGGATCAGAGATGGGTAAAGAGAGATAGCAGAGTGGTAGGGTGTTTGCCTTGCACGCAACTGATCCAGAACAGGCAGTAATTTGAATCCCAGCATCCCATATGGTCCCCGAGCCTGGCAGGAGCAATTTCTGAGCCTGAGCGCAGAGCCAGCAGTAACTCAGGAGTGGCCAGGTGTGACCCAAAACAAAAACAAACAAAAAAAAAATCAAGGATCTGAGATAATACAGCAGGCAGGGCCCTTGCCTTGCATTCCTGACCTAGGGGTTCAATCCCCAGCACATTATAGGGTCCCCTGAGAGCACATTATATGGTCCCCTGAGAACATAATTATAGGATCCCTGAAATTAGAATCAGAGTAAGCCCTCAGCATTCCAGGTGTTTTGATGTTTTTTTCCTTCTTAGAGAAAATAATTCCTAGTTAAGGAGGACAGTGCAGGGCTAAATCAATAGCACAACAGGTAAGTAGGTCATTTGCCTTGCACAAGGCAACTCAGGCTCGGTCCCTGGAATCCCATATGATTCCCAGAGCACCACCAGGAATGACCCTTTAGTACAGAGCCATGAGTACTGTAATGCCTGAGCAGCGCCAAATGTAACCATAAATAAATAAATAAATAAATAAATAAATAAATAAATAAATAAATAAATAAATAAATAAATAAAAATTACTGCACAAATAGTGCAAACTACTGTTTTAGAAGATCTATTTCTCAATTTTTTTCTTTTGATAAATCCTTATGCTACATGAAGTCCCCAAGCACCACCAGGAGTGATCTCTATATACAGAACTAGGAATAAGTCCTAAGCTTAACCAGGTATGATTCCCTATTATAAAAAAAAGTTCCGGGGCCAAAGAGATAGCATCGAGGTAAGATGTTTGCCTTGCATGCAGGTCGGTGGTTCGAATCCCGGCTTCCCATATGGTCCCCTGAGCCTGCCAGGAGTGATTTCTGAGCATAGAGCCAGGAGTAACCCCTGAGCGCTGCCAGGTGTGACCCAAAAACCCCCCAAAAAAAATCCAAATCAAAGAATGTTAAATCCATTTTTATAAGTCTGGTATCACCTACATATTTTTTTTTACTACATCAGATAACTACTATGTTATTCTTAAACGAACATATGCATAAAAAGGCAAAAATCAGAAGCTCAGGGTTTGGGGGGTGGAGGAGGCCCGAGGATCACGGCAGGATAAGGGAAATCTGGCTTCAATATGGTCCCCAAGCACCACCATGTCTATTTCCTGAGTAAAGCCAAGAGTAACCTCTGAATTTTTTTCAGATCTCAGAAACTAGCACATGCTCTACCACTTACCTTACACCTCAAAATGAGAACATTTTGTTTTGTTTTTGTTGTTGTTGTTGATTTTTGAGTCACCCGGCAGCACTCAGAGGTTACTCCTGGCACTACGCTCAGAAATCGCTCCTGGAAGGCTCGGGGGACCATATGGGATGCCGGGATTATTCTTCTTCATCAAGGTAAACGCCATACCTCCATGCCATCTCTCCGGCCCCGAGAACATTTTATTTGGGGGAGGAGGGAGATCATACCCAAGGGTTTTCATTTGTTACTCCTATCTCAGGAACCAGGGGCTCTCCTAGCAATGTTCAAAGTACCAGTGCAGTGCCAAGGATTAAATCAGTGTCAGTTACAAATGCCTTAATTCGGGGCCGGGCGGTGGCGCTAAAGGTAAGGTGCCTGCCTTACCTGCGCTAGCCTAGGACGGACCGCGGTTCAATCCCCCGGCGTCCCATATGGTCCCCCAGAAAGCCAGGAGCAACTTCTGAGCGCATAGCCAGGAGTAACCCCTGAGCGTCACCGGGTGTGGCCCAAAAACCAAAAAAAAAACAAAAAAAACACAAATGCCTTAATTCCTATATATTTCTCAGGTCCAAAATAGGAAGGTTTTTTTTTTGGGGGGGGGGGTTTGGCCACACCCGGTGATGCTCAGGGGTTACTCCTAGCTATGCACTCAGAAATTACTCCTGGCTTGGGGAACCATATAAGTGTGGTTCCATCCTAGGTCAGCCATGCAAGGCAAACGGCCTACAGCTATACCACCACTATGGTCCCAGAATGGGAAGTTTGCATTTACAAAATAATGGAGGGAGAACTGATGACCCTTCAGCAAATTAAAAAGTCAGGGTAGGGGCCGGAGAGAGAGCATGGAGGTAAGGCGTTTGCCTTAGATGCAGAAGGTCGATGGTTGGAATCCTGGCATCCCATATGGTTCCCCGAGCCTGCCAGGAGTGACTTTTTTTTGTTTTTTTGGGTCACACCCGGCAGCGCTCAGGGGTGACTCCTGGCTCTATGCTCAGAAATCACTCCTGCCAGGCTCAGGGGACCATATGGGATGCCAGGATTCGAACCACCGACCTTCTGCATGAAAGGCAAACGCCTTACCTCCATTCTCTCCCTCTCCCTCTCCCTCTCCCTCTCCCTCTCCCTCTCCCTCCCCCTCCCCCTCCCCCTCCCCCTCCCCCTCCCTCCCTCCCCTCCCTCCCTCCCTCCCTCCCTCCCTCCCTCCCTCCCTCCCTCCCTCCCTCCCTCCCTCCCTCCCTCCCTCCCTCCCTCCCTCCCTCCCTCCCTCTCTCTCTCTCTCTCTCTCTCTCTCTCTCTCTCTCTCTCTCTCTCTCTCTCTCTCTCTCTCTCTCTCTCTCTCTCTCTCTCTCTCTCTCTCCGGCCCCAGGAGTGACTTCTGAACATGGAGCCAGAAGTACCCTCTGAATGTTGCTGGGTGTGACCCAAAAACCAAAAACAAAACAAACAAACAAACAAACAAAAAGTCAGGGTAAAGGGAGATGGAGCACAGCAGTAAGGCGTTCGCCTTGCATGCTGCCAACACAGGAAGGATCCCAGTTTGATTCCCGGCTCCTGGCATCCCATATGGTCCCCCCTGCCTGCCAGAAACAATTTCTGAGCACAGATTCAGGAGTAACCCAGAGTAACCCCTGAGCGCTGCCAGGTGTGACCCCCCACAAAAAACCCAAAACTTAAAAAAAAAAAAAAGTCAGGGTCAGAGAGCTCAAAGGGCTAACAGTGCAGTAAGCAGGATGCTAGAATTTGTACTGGAACTACATGGTTCCCTGAGCACTGCCATAAGTCACCCCTTAAGTACTGAGCCAGGATGGCCCCTGAGCATAAAGCTGTTATGCTCCCCCAAAAAAGGGACATCCAAGGACCAGAAAGAAGGCTCAATGAATGGTAAAGTTTTTGCCTTAAATGCAAAAAGGCCTGTGTTCAATATTCAACACTACAAAACACAAACATGCACTATGTTCAAAATAGCAAAATATTCAAAAAAAAATAGCTCTAATGCTAACAGACTGATGTATTTTTTAAAAAGACAGTATTGAGGTCCGGAGCGGTGGCACTAGCTGTAAGGCGTCTGGCTTGTGCGTGCTAGCATAGGACAGACTGTGGTTCGATCCCCACCGTACCAAATGGTCCCCCAAGCCAGGAGCAAAGATAGTATTGAAGAAAAAAGAACAGTATTGGCAAACACAAAATCTGAATCCCTGTTATGTAGGATGTGGCTGCATCTCCACTGAGAACAGGAAAAGGAAAGTGTTTCATGCACTACGAAGGAAAGGATCCCCTTAAAACCATTAGATAAGAGGGCAGGAGCAGTGGCACAAAAGGTATTTTTCTTTTTTAATTTATTCTGGTCCACACCTAGAGAGAGATGCTCAGGGGTTACTCCTGGTTCTATACTCAGAAATGAATTCCTAGCAATGTTCAAGGGACCGCATGGGATGACAAGGATCAAACCCAGGTTGGACATGTGAAAGGCAAGAGCCTACACACTATCTCTCCAGCTTGTTTTACTTTTCCTTTTTTTTTTTTTTTTTTTTTTGGGGGGGGGGGTTGGGTCACACCCAGTGGCACTCAGGAATCACTCCTAGCAGGCTTGCCATATGGGATACCAGGACTTGAACCCAGTCCATCCTGGGTGGACAGCATGGAAGGCAAACGCCCTACCACTGTGTTATCACTTGTGTCTTTTTTTTTTTTTTTTTAATTATTTTATTTTATTTTTTTGTGGTTTTTGGGTCACATCCGGTAGTGCTCAGGGGTTTTTCCTGGCTCCGTGCTCAGAAATCGCTCCTGGCAAGCACGGGGGACCATGTGGGACGCCGGGATTCGAACCGTTGACCTTCTGCATGAAAGGTAAACACCTTACCTCCATGCTATCTCTCCGGCCCCATCACTTGTGTCTTAAATAATTGTATTAATTATTTTAAAAGCCTGGTTAATTTTATTTTATTTTATTTTTATTTTTTTTTTTTTGGTTTTTGGGCCACACCCGGTGACGCTCAGGGGTTACTCCTGGCTATGCGCTCAGAAGTCGCTCCTGGCTTGGGGGACCATATGGGATGCCGGGGGATCGAACCGCGGTCCGTCTCCTAGGCTAGCGCAGGTAAGGCAGGCACCTTACCTCGAGCGCCACCGCCCGGCCCCTAATTTTATTATTTTAAGATAGCACAACAGGTAGGATGTTTCCTTTGCATGTGAACCCGGGTTGCAACATCAAGAATAAAAATAGCAGGGGCTGGAGAAATAGCATGGAGGTAAGGCATTTTGCCTTGCATGCAGAGGACTGTGGTTCGAGTCCCGGCATCCCATATGGTCTCCGAACCTGCCAAGAGCGACTTCTGAGCATAGAGCCAGGAGTAAGTAACCCCTAAGTACTATCAAGTGTGACCCAAAAACAAAACAAAGCAAAACAAAAAAAAAAAAAAAAAAAAAGAATGAAAATGGCAGAAATTTTGCTGATTATCAATTAAACTGAAGGGACAGATACAGTATGATCAATGATCACTTAAACTGCACTATTTCTTTTGGGGGGATGGAGGGAATGGGCCTACAACCAGCTGCGCTCAGGGGTTACTCTTAGCTTTTTTTGGGGGGGGTCACACCCGGCAGCGCTCAGGGGTTACTCCTGGCTCTACACTCAGAAATCACTCCTGACAAGCTCAGGGGACCATATGGGATGCCAGGATTCAAACCACCTTCCTTCTACATGCAAGGTAAATGCACTACCTCCATGCTATTTCTCCGGCCCCCTTTTTTGGTTTTTGGGCCACACCCGGCGGTGCTCAGGGGTTATTCCTGGCTATGCACTCAGAAATCGCTCCAGGCAGGCACAGGGGATCAAATGGTATGCCAGATTTTGAACCACTGTTGGTCCGGCTGTTTGCAAGACAAATGCCCTACCACTGTGCCAACTCTCTGGCCTCTATTCCTAGCTCTTGAGCTCAGAAATCATTCCTGACAAGCTCAAGGGACCAACTGAGATGTCTGGGATTGAACACCCTACTCGATGTGCTATTGCTCCAGCCTTTGTACTATCACTTCTTACCTCATACTACTTATTAAGATATTCTCCCCTCCCCTACAGTATCAGGGATCAAACCTAAGGTATAGCACAAGCAAGACAAGTAAGTGCACTGCCAGAGAATTGCACAGCCTGTCATTCCTCATTAACAAGACTTGAAATATTCAGGGGGAAATAAATGAATAAATATTCAGGGAGAAAGCTCAACAGGTTATTTTGCAAATATGACTTCTAAATGGACACAAGAATGTCATGGATTGAGTGCAAACTCTGTATGGAGGTTTAATATTCAGTACTGTAAAGTCCCCAAGGAGCACCTGCAACAATTTCCAAGAAGAGTTGGGAGTACACCCTGAGGATCTCAGATGTGGCTTTAAAAAAAAAAAATTAAGTGGGCCCGGAGAGATAGCTGTTACAGCGGCATTTGCCTTGCAAGCAGCCGCTGATCCAGGACCAAAGGTGGTTGGTTCGAATCCCGGTGTCCCATATGGTCCCCCGTGCCTGCCAGGAGCTATTTCTGAGCAGACAGCCAGGAGTAACCCCTGAGCAACACCAGGTGTGGCCCAAAAACCAAAAATAAATAAATAAAATTAAGTACAGGCTGAGGGGCCAGAGAGATATAGCACAGCTGTAGGGTGCTTGCCTGGCAAACAGTTAATCCAGGATAGATGGTAGTTCAAATCCCGGCATCCCATTATGGTCCCCTGTGCCTGCCAGGAGCAATTTCTGAGCACAGAGCCAGGAGTAACCCGAGCACTGCTTGGTGTGACCCAAATAGAAATGCATGGGGGCTGGAGAGATAGCATGAAGGTAAACCGTTTGCCTAGCATGCAGAAGGTCACTGGTTCGAGTCCCAGCATCCCATATGGTCTCCTGAGCCTGCCAAGAGTGACTTCTGAGCATAGAGCCAAGAGTAACCCCTGAGCGTTGCCGGGTGTGACCAAAAAAAAATAGAAATGAATGAACTGAATTTTATTTTGTTTTTTGGGACACATCCAGTGACACTCAGGGGTTACTCCTGGCTATGCACTTGCATGGGGGACCATATAGGATGCCTGGGGATCACATGCAAGGCAAACACACTACCGCCTGCACCACCACTCCAGCCCCATGAATGAATTAAAATTAAAAACATTAAATTAAAATTTAAAAAATAGGTCATTGGTTCGAATCCCGGCATCCCATATGGTCCCCAGAGCCTGCCAGGAGCAATTTCTGAGAGTAGAGCCAGGAGTAACCCCTGAGCATTGCTGAGTGTGACCCAAAAACAAAAACAAAAAAAAGATGAGACAATGTAAGCCAATCAAAATAGCAAACTTCTTGGAAGCAGCGGACCCAGGTAAAATCCCTAGCATACCATATGGTCTCACAAGCCCTGAGCACTCAAGTGTGGCCCAAAAACTGAAAAAAAAGGGCTAGAGAGATAGCATGGATGTAGGGCATTGCCTTGCAAAAGGACGTGGTTCAAATCCCAGTATCCCATATGGTCCCGAGCCTGCCAGGAGCGATTTCTGAGCGTAAAGCCAGGAGTAACCCAAGTGCTGCCAGGTGTGACCCAAAAAATAAAATAAGAAAAAGGGGCCATAACAATATACTACAGCAGGTAGTGCATTTTGATTTGCATGCAGCTGTCCCAACTTCAATCTCTTGCATCCCATATGGTCCCCAGACACCAATAGGATTAACTCCTGAGTATAGAGACAGTAGTAGTAACCCTTAGTATGCTGGGTATGTGCCTCAACCAGAAACAATTCCAACAAAAAATAAACCCTCATTGGTATTACTGGGTCACAGTAGAGACAAGAATGATGACATTTGTTTTTGGTTTTATTGGGGAAAGGAAGGGTTGCTTTGTTTCTGCAAGTGCCTACCCATTGTACTATCAATGAGATTCTTATCTCTAGTGTGACTCAGCAACACTAATGAACCAGCTATGACTTCAACTGAAATAGAACAAGCATATAATCTCCTGTCTAGAAGAGATATAAAGTAGGATGAGGAAACACCATGAGATACAACATCAAACCAAAAGAGGAAATACTCCATAGAAATAATGTATTTCCCCATTTGCAACATGTGACAACAGCATTTCAACACCATGAGGCTGAAGAGATAGCACAGTGATATAGTGTTTGTATTGCACGCTGCCAACCTGGGATGGACCCAGGTTTGATCTCCAGCATCCCAAATGGTCCCCCAAGTCACCAGGAGTAATTTCTGAGTGCAGAGCCAGGAATAACCCTGAGCACTAACAGTTGTAGCAAAAAAAAAAAGTCACCAGCTGGGGCCTGGGTGATAGGGTACAGCAGGTAAGGTGCTTGCACTGCACGTGGCCAAACTGGGTTCAATTACCAGCAACTAACTCATTTAACACCCCCACCCTAGCCCAAGTCTGCCAGGAGTGGGGGAAAAAAAAAAACCCACCCACAAACACAAGCATAAGCCATTTGAGGCAGGCTCCCACGTAGTGCTCAAAAGGCCAAGGGGCCATCCCAGCCATTCTTTGCCCAGATGTGGGAAATTCCTTGATTTCAACTGACCCCAGCTTGATCCCTGAGCAACAACAGGAATGATCCCTGATCACAGTACCAGGAGTGAGTCTAGACACAGCCCACTCACTGGTCACTATCCCAGTAACCCAGTTAGCATTCAGTTTCAAAAGTTCTACTAACAAACACCATAAAATTTTTCATTTAGGGACCGGAGCAGGACATTTGCCTTGCATGCAGGTGACCCAGGAGAGACCAGGGTTCAATCCCCAGCATCCCAAATGGTCCCCTGAGCCTGTCAGGAGCAATTTCTGAGCAAAGAGCCAGAAGTAACCCCTGAGCGCTGCGGGTATGGCCCAAAAACCAAAATTAAAAAAAAAAAAAAAAAGAATTCTTATTTGGTGGAGCCAAAGTGACAGCACAATGAATAGAGCATTTGCATTGCACAAAGCCAACTCGGTTCGATCCCAGGCATCCTATATGGTTCCCGGAACCTGCCATAAGTAATTTCTTAGTGTGGAGCCAGGAGTAACCCAAGTGCTACCAAATATGGCCTAAAAGCCAAAAAGATTCAAATAAGAGCCAGAGATAATACAATGGGTTAAGGCACTTGCCTTTTACCCAGAACCCCTATTGTCCACCCAAGCCACACCAAAAATGATCCTCAGCATGGAACCGGAGTAAGCTCTGAGCTCACACACTTAAGCACTCCACTACCCCTCCCCGCAAAAAAAAAAGGAAAAGCTGGAGCTTTATTATAGCACATAAGGCACTTGCCTTGCATGCCGTCAACCTGGATTCAATACCCTGTCCCAAGCACCGCCCACCTTGACACAAAAGAAAAATGAATTCCCATATAGAAAACTGGATATAGAATCTAAGTCTGTGGTCAAATACAAATATCAAGTGCCTGAGGCCCTGGAATAGTCCCTGGGAACATATTCATGAACATAGGCATGTGCGCGCGCACAGACCTACACACATCCCTATAAAATCTCCATTTATACACAATTCCACTCTAGATCATATTAAAGACAATAATAAATAACTACTGGTTTCAGATCTAGAACTTCCTTGTAAGAGTAGAGAGAAAGTTCCCTTTTTGTTATTTTACTAACCTGAATGAGTACGCATATGTCTAGTTAGATGAGTCTTCTGAGAACTTGAATAATGACAAAGTTCACATTTATATGGGCGTTCTCCTGCAAAAGAAAAACATTTACATTATTTATTTGTTATCAGTTGTTTATTGTGTTTTTGTTACACCCAGCTATGTTCAAGGGTTACTCCTATACTCCTGGCTATGCATTCAGGAATTACTCCTAGTCGTGCTCAGTGAACTATAGGATGCTGAGGATCAAACTAGGGTCAGGCACATTACAGGCAAGCATCTTACCCTTACCCACTGTACTATTCTCAGCTCCTTATTTTTTTTTTTTTGGTTTTTTTTTTTTGGGGGGGGGGGCCACACCCGGCGGTGCTCAGGGGTTACTCCTGACTGTCTGCTCAGAAATAGCTCCTGGCAGGCACGGGGGACTATATGAGACACCGGGATTCGAACCAACCACCTTTGGTCCTGGATCGGCTCCTTGCAAGGCAAAGGCTGCTGTGCTATCTCTCTGGGCCCAGCTCCTGATTTTTTAAAGGAGAGATAGCATGGAGGTAAGGCATTCGCCTTGCATGCAGAAGGATAATGGTTCGAATCCTGGCATCCCAAATGGTTACCCCAAGCTTGCCAGGAGCGATTTCTGAGCTTAGAGCCAGGAGTAACCCCTGAGCGCTGCCGGGTGTGATCCCAAAAAAACAACAACAACAAAAAAAACCTCTAATAGGGGCCGGAGAGATAGCATGGAGGTAAGGTGTTTGCCTTTCATGCAGGAAGTCATCGGTTCAAATCCCAGCGTCCCATATGGTCCCCCGTGCCTGCCAGGAGCAATTTCTGAGCATGGAGCCAGGAGTAACCCCTGAGCACTGCCGGGTGTGACCGAAAAACCACAAAAAAAAAAAAAAAAAAAAACTCTAATAATCAACATTCAATACTTGGCATTTTTTACCTGGAACTTGTTCCCATACCTGGAAAAACCCCATAGATAAATCGAGTATGGGAGAAAAAAATCTACCAGGACCCAAGAGAGAGAGCTCAATGAATATAGTACTACATGATTTGCATGGAGGCCTACAATCCCTGATCCTACATATCCTAGAAGCAACAAACCAAGCTGGGAATACTCTGAGCAATGCCATGTGAGATATCAAAAAATAGTAACAATCATAATAATCTGGAACTTGGTTTTGTTTTCATAGTTCTCTGTCAGTGTATTGTCATATATAATATAAATGAATAGGTGAATTCAAAATTCACCTAACTACAATTTGCTAACAAAAAATACCTAAGAATTCAAATCTTTTTGTTTTCTTTTGGGGGGCCACACCCGGGGGTGCTCAGGTGTTACTTCTGGCTCTGCACTCAGAAATTACACCTGTTAGGCTTGGAAGAACATACAGGATACCGGAAATTGAACTTGGGTTGGCCATGTGCAAGGCAAACAAAATCAGAACTTTTTTTTTTTTGGGGGGGGGGGTTGGGGCCACACCTGGTCGTGCTCAGGGGTGACTCCTGGCTCTCTGCTCAGAAATCGATCCTGGCAGACACAAGGGACCATATGCAATGCAGATATTCAAACCAGCATTGGTCCTGGGTCAGCCGCTTACAAGGCAGACCCTTACTGCTATGCTATCTCTCCGGCCCCCTTTCTTGGTATTTTATATGGGAATTTATTTCCCAATAACTATTGTTAGCACACACTTCTTCTGTCACCACCATAATGGTGATCCCCCATAGATATGCCAGGCCACCCAGCAAGGCAGAGATGCCAGTAGCACCCCACATATACATAAAAATACACACAAAACAACAACAAAAAACACAATACATTCACTCAAGAGCCATAGGACTGAGCACTGACAATTTAAATCTTATCATCTAGTTTTAACCACAAGTTGCTAACAAGATAGACCATGGACAGTTATTTGGGAGCTCAGTTTCCTCATGTATCAAAATAACATCCCTTTTAGAACTGAGATTAATTTAAATTATGCTATTACTTGTAGCAAATAATTCAATACTCTGTAACAGAACAAAACCTTCAATAATTCAATCTGTCTACACAAAATACATTAATAGATGTATCGAAAAAAATAAGAAAAAATCCACTGGAGGTCTGGGGGAGGGAGAAGATGTGGCTCAGTGCTGGAATGCATGCCATTCATGTGGAGAATATGGGTCCAACACTGAGTATGAAATAAAAAGTGATGTAAGGGGCTGGAGTGGGAGCATAACGGTAAGGCGTTTGCCTTGCATGTGGTTGACCCAAGATAGATCCCCAGCATCCCATGATCCCCAAGCCTGCCAGGAGTGATATTTGAGCACAGAGCCAGGAGTAACCCCTGAGGGCTACCTGGTGTGGCCTCCCCCAAAAATTTTTTAATTGCCCTATAGTTTATCATATAGAATAATTTCTTAAAATTATTTAAAAGGATTGTGGGGGCTGCAGAGATAAGAATGCAGGCAGGGCTCTTTTGCCCTGCAAGTGGCTGACTAGGGTTCCTGCATTTCCTGGGAACCCTCCCGAGTATTGTCAGAAATGAACCTTGAAGGTAGAGCCAGAAATTAGCCATGGAACACCACCAGCCCCACAAGGAAAAAGAGATTTTGAATTGTTTTATGTGACCTTGAACAGTAATGGTCTATCTTCAACCACCATTTTTTCCTCAATGTACTATTCTGAAGATTATCACAGAACAAGAGAGAAAAAAAAAGAAACCCCAAGGCCAGAGCGATAGCAGATGAGTAGGGCACATGCCTTGAATACAGCCAATGACCAATCTGGGCTGATCGACCACATCCGTTATGGTGCCCCACGCCACCAGGAGTGATTCCTGAATGCAGAGCCAGTAGTAACCCAGAGCACCAAAATATAATTGTGAAAAGGAAAGGAGTTTTCCCTATAAGAAGTTCTTTTTTAAGTGCAGCTTTTTTTTTTTTTTTTTTTTTTTTGGTTTTTGGGCCACACCCAGTAACGCTCAGGGGTTACTCCTGGCTATGTGCTCAGAAGTTGCTCCTGGCTTGGGGGACCATATGGGACACCGGGGGATCGAACCGCGGTCCGTCCAAGGCTAGCGCAGGCAAGGCAGGCACCTTACCTTTAGCGCCACCGCCCGGCCCCTTTAAGTGCAGCTTTGCTTTAAGTTTTAAGTTCTGGGGCCGGGCGGTGGCGCTGGAGGTAAGGTGCCTGCCTTGCCTGCGCTAGCCTAGGACGGACCGTGGTTCGATCCCCCGGCGTCCCATATGGTCCCCCAAGAAGCCAGGAGCAACTTCTGAGCGCATAGCCAGGAGTAACCCCTGAGCGTCACAGGGTGTGGCCCAAAAACCAAAAAAAAAAAAAAAAAGTTTAAGTTCTTCATTAAAAAAACTCTCAGTGATCCTGACTGTCTGTTACAAGCCAGAGTCACAAGCCAGTGACAACAAAAGACGAGCAATCTCCAGCAGAGAAGGTACCCCCTACCCTCCTGGTCTTAAAACTTCAGGTTAGCACAAAGAGAGAAAGATAAAGTCCTGGCCCCGCTCAAGGGAGGAGCCATATATGAGCCATATACCCCCAACTCATTCAGGGTCTGTTTTTCTTTAAGATTCGGATAAGCTAGCCACCTCCCATCCTTTAGGGTAGGACATTACTTCTAAGAGTTTAAAGGAGGGGCCTCCGGCCTCCAGGCCTTCCTGGGGTGGCAGCCCAGGTGGCCAGAAATGGTGGGTCCAAACTTGGGGTGAACTGAGATTTGCTCGGTTGCACTGTTTGTCACTGACAATTTCTTACCAGTCTACATGTTGAAAACGCGCGGGGGCGCTACTGCATGTATTAAGAGTATTCCCTATCCTTATGTTATGTTTTGCGTATCCAGAATGTCCATTTTGTATTCTGTCCTTACCCACACCCCTACAAAGCTCATTTTTACTCCTTAACTCTCTCACCCCCCAAACATCACTAACCCACATTACTCTTTTTAACTTCAGTACTGCACAATCCTAATCACAAACCAAAGCCTTGCATTGTGTGTAACAACCTCCAACTATTTCAAATGACATAAAATGGACACGTATTTCTTTTGAATATTTTATGTGTTTTTTTCTCTGACAGCTATAAGTCTTACTAAATATTCCCTTATACAGTGACGATTCTAACCACTTTTTATCTTTTCTTTATGACCGTTCAATAAGGAATTTTGTTGAAAGAGTCCCCAGTTTTATGCTTTTGAATGAACCATGTCATGGAGATTGTTGGACTTGTTCTTATGGCCCCCATATGTGCCAATAATGCCACGTGGCGTTGTTCCTTTTTTGCATAGGCACATTAAAATGGGAAAATACTATACATACAAAGCAGACCTTATCTAATAGAGATTGAAACACACAAATCTTGTAGTGCAAAGGGACCTTACACCCTGAACATTGACATAACGACCTGGCACAGGCCTCAGAAGAATGGGCATTTTCCATTCACCCTTGAACCAGGGAAGCCATCCACGAAACATCCAAGTGTGTCTATAACATCACCTGGAAGCAATCCTCTACCATGGAAGACCCTACCACTGCTCAGACATGGACCTGCTGAAAAGAGACTTACTTCCCTTAACACTGAGAAGACTTAACAACAAGGACCTGCTTACAGGACAGGGCTCTCTGCATTGCCCTTTGTGAGGTGAAACGAGAGGACCCTCCACATCCTGAGTTCAATGTAGGATATGCAGATTCCAGGATCTTTAATACAGAAACATGATACCAACAACAGAGACTATGAAAAATAAAAGTGTGTTGGCACTACAGAGAATGTCTTTGATTGGACAATCAAGCTTGCCTGGAGCCTAGAGATAGTCTTATGCCAGGAAACTTCAGGGGTAGGGTCTCTTTGTATTTAGGCCAAGGTTATTCCTTTCCATGCCCCTCATATATTGGTGGGCCTATGCAAACAACAATTGCCACTCTAACACCGTTTTACTGTGCTCCTTTGACTCTAATCCTTAAAAAATCCACTTAAACTTCTGAGGTTAACTTAAATTAATATGCATGTACATGGAAATGTAAAAAAAAAATACTATGCCTCTAATGTTTAAGGAGTTACATAAGTTTTATGGCTTTAGATTGCCTTGTGTGCTGCTAAGAAATATTATAATGTATTACAATCTGGGGACTTGAGGGACAAAGTAATTGTACATGGATTCTGTTTTATCTTAATGTTCTTTGGTTGAAAGTTCAAAGTTAAGGGGACTTCTTCTGAGAATTATGTTATGGGTGATTGTCCTTCCACTGTAACTTTACCTTGTCCTCTTTCTCTGCATCTTTGTTCTCAATTAAAAATAAAAAATTTAAAAAATAATAAAAAAAAATAAAGCAGGGGTCTCAAACTCAATTTACCTGCGGGCCGCAGGAGGCAAAGTCAAAGTGATCCTTGAGTGCAAAGTCAGATAAGCCTTGAACATTGGGGGGTGTGATCCAAACAACTAAAACAGAACAAAACAAAACAAAACAAAACAAAAAGATTCTTCTAGGGCAGGGCCACAAAATGTTGTATGGAGCTGGCAAGAGTTTGAGACCCCTGGATTAAAATAAACTAGCCACCCCCCACCCTTTAGGGTAGGAATGCAGCCCTAAATGTAATGTTTACCCTGCATAATAAAGGATGTGACTTCCCTTAGGTTGTTTTGTTTTTGTTTTTTTGGGGTTTTTTTTTTGGATTTTCGGGCCACACCCATTTGATGCTCAGGGGTTACTCGTGGCTAAGTGCTCAGAAATTGCCCCTGGCTTGGGGGGACTGCAGTCCGATCTTTCCTTGGCTAGCGCTTGCAAGGCAGACACCTTACCTCTAGCACCCCTCGCTGGCCCTCCCTTAAGTTTTTTGTTGTTTTTTTTGTTTGTTTGTTTGTTTGGTTTTTGGTTTTTGGGCCACACCTGGCGGTGCTCAGGGGTTACTCCTGGCTATCTGCTCAGAAATAGCTCCTGGCAGGCACGGGGGACCATATGGGACACCGGGATTCGAACCAACCACCTTAGGTCCTGGATCGGTTGCTTGCAAGGCAAACACCGCTGTGCTATCTCTCCGGGCCCTCCCTTAAATTTTTATGGTTGTCTTTCTGTTATGATAAATGTTCCTTTCTCCTAACTGAGTTAGGATGCCTGAGTTAAAATGTTTTTCTAAGATAAAGACCACAGCTGTGTCTGTGGCAGAGGGTGAGATAACACTAACTCTGTACCTTGCTGTATAAAAACCTGTGAAACTTGTGGTTCAGGGTCTTTGCTCTGGGGTTCATCCCTTAGCACTGGCCCTGGTATCACCCTGGCACCAGAAATAAATAAATCATCATTTTTACAAATTTGCATGGCTCCATTTCTCCTTGAAACGCTCGAGACGCCACTTGAGAGAGGGGGACTAATCCCAGACCCCAACATTGTTTATATTATATTTAGTATATAAAATGTTCGATTATACTGTATGTACTTTTATTAATTTCATTAAACATATTAAATATTAAATTAAATTGCCCCCCCCCAAAAAAGAGAAAGAAAAAGTCCATCTAAGGGGGACTTGTGATGTGCCTTAACTAGAAGTGCTTGCTGTGTGTGTGTGTGTGTGTGTGTGTGTGTGTGTGTGTGTGTGTGTGTGTGTGTGTGTGTGTGTGTGTCTGCCACCCTGATTCCTGTCTCTTGTACTGGTAGAGGCCACTGGGCCCAGCGTTGCTCCAAGCAATGCAGGATGTACTGCAGATTAAAGCCAGGATCTGTACTCTGATAGTAGTTACAACCTATATACTCTACAGTATTACCAATTCTAAATTAGGTTCCCATCTTAAAACAAAGGCCAGAGACAGGACAGTAGGAAGGGTGCTTGCCTTGCACACAAGTCATGTGCATTTGATCTCCAACAACCCGTATAGTCCACTAAGCCCCACCTAGAGTGATTGCATGTAGAAAAAAGCACAAGTAAACTCAAACCTAGGTATGGCCCAAAATTTAAATTAAAAAAAAAATGGGGTGAGGAGCTGGAGAGAGATAGCATGGAGGTAGGTGTTTGCCTTGCGTGCAGAAGGACGGTGGTTCAAATCCCGCATCCCATATGGTCTCCTGAGTCTGCCAAGAGCTATTTCTGAGCGTAGAGCCAGGAGTAATCCCTGAACGATGCTGGGTGTGACCCAAAAACAAAAACAAAAGAAAGCGGGGCGGGGGGGGGGGGGGGGGGGGGGGGGGGGGGGAAGAGGCGCTGGGGTGATAGTAGAGTGGGTTGAGTGTTTGCCTTGCACAAGCCCACACACTCATACCGTGTCTCATATAGTCCCCAAAGCCCACCAAGTGTGATTTTTGAGCACAGAGCCAGAAAGTAACCACTTAAGCACTGCCAGGTGTGGCCCAAATACCAAAAACAACAAAAAAACACCAGCCACAACTATGAGGGCTAACCAGAGAGATGGTTCAATTGGCTGAGCCCAGATGTTGCATGATAAGAGGCTTGGATTCTATCCCCGAGCTACATAATCTTGTACATAGATAGCCAGGAGTAACCCCCAGTACTGGCAAGGTGTGGCCCAAAATCCAGAACACTGTGTGGCAGGAGGTATAGCACATGGCCTTGCAGGTGGCATACCCTGGAAAGACCTAGGTTAGATCCCCGGCATCCCATATGGTCCCCAGAGCCTGCCAAGAGCAATTTCTGAGCACAGAGTAAGGAGGAACCTAAGTGCTATCAGGTGTAGTCCAAAATCAAAACAAAAACAAAAAAACACACAGGTACTTGAAAAAAAAATCCAGAATCAACACACATACACTTGTACTTGAAAAAAACGTACTTGAGGGACCGGAGCAGTGGTGCAAGAGGTAAGGTGTCTGCCTTGCCCGCACTAGCCTAGGATAGACAGCGGTTCGATCCCCCCAAGTCCTATATGGTCCCCCAAGCCAGGAGCAATTTCTGAGTGCATAGCCAGGAGTAATCCCCAAGCATCACCGGGTGTGGCCCAAAAAAAAAAAAAACCAAAACAAAAGAAACATACCTGAGGTACTTCATGTACTTATGAAATACTTATGAAGTACATATGGTATCTGAGGTTAGACTGCTTTACTCTAATAGCTATACTTAGTGAATAGCTTTACTTAGTGGGGTAGGTTGACTGCTTTATTCTAATAGCTTTACTTAGTGGGACAGAATTTCTAAATAAATTTCCTTCCCTAGGCTATTTATTTCTATAATGTTTAAACAATTCTACATTTAAAATAAAATTGTTTCAAAGCATAAAGACAATCAACCACAAGTTACAATGAATTTCAAAAGTCTGCAAAGTGGAGGGTACCTACAAAGGGGTTAGATCAATAGCGGGTGCCGAAAAGTGTCCGGCCTTAGTTCCATCCCCAGCATCCTCATTCACTGATTAGTGGTCCCTGAGTGCAGAGCCAGGACTAAGCCCTGAGCACAGCCAGTTATGGCACTCCCACAGCCTCAGAAAATGTTTACAAAATCTTTTTTTTTTTTTTTTCATTCACACCCGGCAGCCCTTATGTTACTCCTGGCTCTATGCTCAGAAATCGCTCCTGGCAGGCTTGGGAGACCATAAGATGCCTGAATTCGAACCACCTACCTTCTGCATGCAAGGCAAATGCCTTACCTCCATGCAATCTCTCCCGCCCCTTTACAAAATCTTTATATCTTTCTTTCAAACTTTATTTCATTCAATTTATATACTCTGTTGCTTTCCAAGCAGTATGTGCTGAAAAGACCAACTGGATTGCAAGGGCCCCAAGATATGCTGCTGCTCAGGCTCTCTGTGCTGCAAAATAAATCAGTTCATCCTGGTCTCTTGGGGTCCTCCAGGGCTGCACCCAGCAATGTTCTGGAGACCAGGTATAGGAAATTGAACCGTGGTTGGTTACAAGCAAGGCAAGCACCTTAACCCCTTTTAATTTTTCTCCAGCTCAATAAAAAATTCTGACTACATTTCAAAGCTTTTAAATGCCATCTACGAGGAGAGGCTTAAAAAATCTTGCAGGGCCAGAGCAACAAACAGCACATGGGGTAGGTAGGACATTTGCCTTGCATGTGGCCGGCAAGACCAGGTTTAATCCCTAGCATCCCATATGGTCAGCCACGCCTTCCAGAAGTAATTTATGACCACAGAGCCAGGAGTAAGTAACCCCTGAGTGTTGCTGGGAGTGACCCAAAAACAAAAACAAAAAAACTTGCTGTGGATTTATTTCTCACATCATCTATCACAGTAGTCAAAGTGTGATCAATCACCTTCAATTGAGTACTCCTTAATTTGTGGAGTTCAGTCTGAGAGATTGACAAACTCCTGCAAAAGTGACCCAATACAATAGCATCCCATAGTCATTCTTTTAACCCAAAGAATACATAGTATAACCTAGATTGTTTTTTGTCTGCTGGGGGGGAGGGCAAAATGGAAAGAGGAGTATTTTTCATAACCCATAGGGAGCTACTCTTAATTTACAGTACCAGAAGGATCATGTGCTGCCAAAGATCAAACGAGGGGACTCCAGCATGCATGCTCAGGATGTTTAAAGTTCTCCACCTGGCCCCTAGATCATCCAATACTTTTTTTAATTTAGTTTTGGTTTCTGGGCCACACCTAACAGAACTAAGGGGTTATTCCTGGTTCTGCACTCAGAAATTACTGCTGGGTGTGACCCAAAAAACAAAATAAACAAAAAACAAAAACAACAAAACAAACAAAAAAAAACAAATGTTTTAAAAATAAATTTAAACATCTCAAAATGAGAAAATCCTATTCTGTACAACATGAACTTTATCCTTATACTTGGGGTTTCTAATATTTTGACACACTTGACAATTCATTTTTAAAAGTAACAGTAGCCGGGGCCAGAGAGATAGCATGGAGGAGGTAAAGTGTTTGCCTTGCATGCAGAAGGTCAGTGGTTCAAATTCCAGCTTCCCATATGGTTCCGAGCCTGCCAGGAGCGATTTCTGAGCATCGAGCCAGGAGTAACCCCTGGGTGCTGCTCGGTGTGTCCCAAAAACCAATAAATAAATAAATAAATAAATAAATAAATAAATAAATAAATAAATAAATAAATAAATAAAATAAAATAGTCAGACTTCAGATTTTGGGGGCTTTTTTTTTTGGTTTTTGGTCATACCCGGCAGTGCTCAGGGGTCACTCCTCGCTCTACACTCAGAAATCACTCCTGGCAGGCTCAGGGGACCATATGGGATGCTGGGATTTGAACCATTGTCCTTCTACATGTAAGACAAACGCTCTGCCTCCATGTTATCTCTCAGGCCCCAAAACACTTGTATTTTGTGTGTGTGTGTGTGTGTGTGTGTGTGTGTGTGTGTGTGTGTGTGTGTGTGTGTGTGGTTTTTGGGTTACACCCGGCAGTGCTCAGGGGTTACTCCTGGCTCCATGCTCAGAAATTGCTCCTGGCAGGCACGGGGGACCATATGGGACGCTGAGATTCGAACCGATGATCTTCTGCATGAAAGGCAAACACCTTATCTCCATGCTATCTCTCCGGCCACACACTATATTTTTTAAAGAACATTTAAATGCTTTCTTTGAAAATATTTCAAAGAAATATGGTGTACTAATCACCAATCTTTAAAAAATTAAATTATTGGAGCTGGAAAAATTAGCATGGAGGTAGGGTGTTTTCCTTGCATGCAGAAGGAAAGTGGTTCAAATCTCAGCATCTCATGTGGTCCCCAATCCTGCCAGGAGCAATTTCTGAGGGTAGAGCCAGCTAGGTGTGACCCAAACCCCCCCAAATTATATTATCTTATTTCTATCTTGAAGACAGATCACTCCATTAGGAACAGAAAAACAAAATTTTAGTGGGGCCGAAGCAATAGCACAGCAGGTAGGGAATTTGCCTTGCACGCAGCTAAACATGGGTTTGATCCCCAGAGTCTGCTTGGAGTGATATCTGAGTGCAGTGAGGAGTACCCCTGAGCACTGCAGGGTGTGGCCAAAAAAAATTAGTAAATTTGGTAGTTTTATTAAATCAAATTCTGAAAGGGTAAATCATTGGGATCTAAACTCTCAATTCCTGGGCCAGAGCGATAGCACAGCAGTAGGGCATTTACCTTATATAAATGGCCTACAAGGACGACCGGAATTCAATTCCAGACATCCCAAGTCAGCCTGCCAGGAGTGATTTCTGAGCACAGTCAGGAGTAACCTAAGTGGGGGCCGGAGCGATTGAGAACAGAGGGTAGGGCGCACCCGCTCTACCTGAGTTCAGTCACCAGCATCCCACATGGCCCCCTGAGCATGCCAGGAAGGTGTCCGGAGCAAAGCTAGGAATAACCCCTGAGCATCACTGGGTGTGGTTAAAAAAAGGCAAAAAAAAAAAAAAAGAGTAACCAGAGTGGTGCTGGATGTGGCCCAAAAACAAACAAAACAGCCAGAGAAATAGCAGAGAGATAGGGCATTTGCCTTGCACTGAAGTTAATCCAGGTCAAACCAGATCATGGTTTGAAACCCAGCATCCCATATGTCCCCCATGCCTGCTGGGTGCGTTTCTGAGCATAGAGCCATGAGTAAACCCTGAGCACGTGCGGGGGGTGGGGGGGTTAACCCAAAAACAAACGAAAAAAAAAAACACTCTCAGTTCCTTCTGGAAATAAACTCTACAGATGCAGCCACTGTTACCTACAGTGTAGCTTCTTTAAAAAAAATTACTGGGGCCAGAGAATAGCAGAGGGTAAGACACTCCCGACTCTCTGGCATCCCATATGAACCCCCAAGTCCAACCATGAGTGCACAACTGGGAGTATCTCCAGTAGCCCCAAAACAAAAAAAATAAATCACTATATGCTAAAAGTTAAAAAATGAGTTATGGGCCCAGAGAGATAGCACAGCGGTGTTTGCCTTGCAAGCAGCCAATCCAGGACCAAAGGTGGTTGGTTCGAATCGATGTCCCATATGGTCCCCCGTGCCGGGTGTGGCCCAAAAACCAAAAATAAAAAAAAAGAGTTAATTTAGGGGCTGGAGAGATAGCATAGAGGTAAGGCATTTGCCTTGCATGCAGAAGGTAGATGGTTCGAATCCTGCCATCCCATATGGTCCCCCGAGCCTGCCAGGAGCGATTTCTGAGCGTAGAGCCAGTAGTAACCCCTGAGCGCTGCCGGGTGTGACCCAAAAACCATAAAAAAAAAATTAGTAAATTTGGTGGTTCTATTAAATCAAATTTTGAAAGGGTAAATCATTGGAGTCTAAACTCTCAATTCCTGGGCCAGAGTGATAGTACAGCTACAAGGACTATACAAGTTCTAAGAACTTTTTTTATCTGTTTCTTTTGGGCCACACCCAGCTGTATTCAAGACTTCCTAGCTCTACTCTCAGAAATCACCCCTGGGGTGAAGGGGAGAGACCTTATGGGATGATGGGGATGGAATCAGCTCTACCACTGTGCTATCTCTCCAGCCTGAGAATATTTTATTATGTATGATTTGTCTTAGCTGCTCTCTCCCTAACGTTTTACACAGGTTTCTTCACTTAATCTTCAAATCCTGTAGACAGACACCTACCCACACCCATAAATATTAATGTCAAAAGATTAAAAAAAAAAAGTAAAATCACAACTTGAACCCAAGCGTTCCCTTTTTTTGAAAATTATTTGACAACCCACTCAACTACCAAAAGTGAGAAATACTCAGGGACTACAGAGATCTATCCTCTTACCTGTATGCGTTCTAACGTGTTGAACGTAATTGTTCTTCCGGTCTGAGAAATAGTTGCATTTTCCACATGTGTACACTTTCCTTGGAAAATGGTTTCTCAAGTGTTTCCTCCAGTGATACTCGCTTACTGTGGTGTAGGTGCAGATGATGCACTTGTACACGCGCTCATTATCCCCAGCTCTTGTGTGGTGTTTCAAGTGGGCGGTATAGTGATCGTATCTATTGGTATTATAGCCGCAGCGATCACAGCGAATGGGACCCTTGGAGAAATCGCCCTCTTCCACAGTGGTCGCAGCACCAGATTCCCTCAATTTCGCCTGCTTCTCTGCACTTTCTTCCACAAAAAACTTCTTGGCACTATGAACTCTGATGTGATGCACGAACTGTTCTTCAGACTCAGCTTCATACTGGCAAGGCTTACAACGGAAGGGTTTGGTCTTCAGGTTCTTGCCCTTGTCTTCTGCTCCAGGTGTTTCTGGGGGAACTTCTTTACTTGCATTGTAGACTTCTGGGGCTGCTGAGGTCTCAAACACAGGCTGTGGCTCTACCACACTGAGTTCCAAAGTTTGAAGTTCCACACTGCCCAGTCCGCTGGGTTCACCTTTTATTTCAGTAGACTCCTCAAGTCCTTCCCCATCACTGTCTGAGAAGTTGTTATCCCCAACAGGCATCAATTCAGCCATCTGTCTTTCTTCGCCAACCAGGTAATCACAGCAGCTACCATTGACTTCCCCGGTCAGAGCCACATTTGCCAACATGATGAGCTGCGGCGCTGCCAGTTCAGCTTTGGAGAGGTCGTGTAAGTCATACATGTCGTTTGGCAAGGTCATGCCGATGTTGCCAGTGCCGGCGAACAACCCTCCTCCTCCAGAAGACTGCCCCATTACCTGGGTGGCCATCACTACTGTGCTCTGAATTAAAGACAAATAGACAGGTTTAAATTCAACTCTAGCCTAACGAAGCAACATCATAAAGTTCTATAGCTTAAAAAAAAAATTCCAGGAGACAGTGTTTGCCTTCCAAACATCTGACCTGGGTTAGGTACCCCAGGCACCGCCAGAAATGACCCATGAGCACAGAGCCAGGAGTAACCCAATCACGGCCAGGTGTGGGCCAAAAAACAAAATAAATAAATCCAACATAACCCTGCATTCAGTAATTTTCATTAACTGACTAAAAATAAGCCTTCATATAGTTTTGTGACTTTTCTCTTTACTACAATCACCCAAAGGTTCTTTGTTGTTTTGGGTCCACACCTAGTGATGTTCCTGGGTTATTCCTGGCTCTGCACTCAGAAATTACTCCCCTTGCGGTGCTTAAGGGAACATATGGGATGCCCAGGATCGAAACCCTATGAAAGAACAAGTGCCTTACCTGCTATACTTGGTTGGGTGGTTTCATTGTATCCCCGGGTACCCCAATTTTTATTAGCCTCCCTCCAAATTTCATCTTGTTTGACAATATTCCATCAACCGTGTCTATCACTAGCATGTGTTCCCAAGAACTTTTCGTTGTTCTGGAATTTCTTAAAACTACTTTTAAAGCCAACTAGAATCATTTTTTAAATTAAATACATGAGTAACAGTAACCTGCTATCCCTCAGTTTTAACAGTTTACTGATCTGAATGAGAAAGGAAGAAATCCAAAAGCCATACAGTGCCTTTATCAAGCACATTCCTGTCTGGAAAATAAAAATCCTGTAATAATTGGTCGAACAAATTTAATTTCATATGAACTCAACTGGACTCCGGATGAATAAGCTACTGTGGGGGGGGGGGGGGGCAGAGGCAGTATCACTTTGTTTCTAATTTTTTCGATGACTTTGAAAACTGAAAGAAAAAAAATAAAAACTACCCACCCGCTGCTTTTTGTGTGCAAGACTGGTGCATTCAATACTTGTCTCAAAAAAGAAAAGAAAAAAAAAATCTACACCGAACCCACCAGTCAAACAACCGTACAACTCAACTCGTTCTCAGCAACTTTCTGGCATTGTGCTGGCCTCGGCCTGCTTGCCTAATGGAAGCCATTACAAGATCACCTTCTTGCAAACACGTTGGGCTTTTTTTTTCTTCTTCTTCTTCTTTCTAGATCATCGGACCCACGACGCTGAACTACAAGTTCTCAAAGCGAGGTGTTGTCTCGCACAACGGGAGAGCAAAATAAAGTAAAAATAAAAGACGCTAAAACTTAAGGGAGAGGGGAGGGGAAAAAAAAAAAAAGTCGAAGTTTGACAAAAACAGACCGTTTGTCTCAGGTGCCTAAACAAACCAGGCCAAGTCGCAGGCAGGTTCCAAGTCACAACAACAAAAAAGCAAAGGTGAAGTCGGATGCCATCACAGCCAAGCAGCCGGGAGGGCCAACAGCTGCCCCGGGGTGGGGTGGAGTGGGGGGGGCAGGCCTCGAGGAGGGAGAGCCCCGATTTGGGACTTTTCTACCTGCCATCCTGGAAGGAAGGAATGTCCACGTTTGGTGGCCGAGGGCCTCGCGTCGCGCCGGGCCCCGGGAGCCCAACGCGTGGGCACGAATTCCTCCGTGCTGTTTGCAGCCACTGGCGCCCGGACAGGGCCCGGGACCTAGCCCGGGGACCCAGCCCGGGCCTCGGCGGCGGCATTCCTGCCTGAAATAGGCATTCGGCCATTTTCTCCAAAGACCCAACACACACGCACACGCACACGCACACACACACACGCACACACACAGCCCTGCTTTGCAAAGTCGGGGCTGAGCTCTCGCTTCCTCTCTTCGGGGCTCTTTGCAACGCAGCGCGCAAGCCCGGGGCGACCCGATCCCGGCGCCGGCCGCGCCAACCCACCCACCCACCCACCCTTGCAAGACCGAGTGGGGCTGAAGGGCAGAGAGAGGGGTGCCGTTGGGCCGAAAGAAACGAACCGAACCGAGTCCGGCGAACTAAGCCCGCCCGGCTCGGGACCAGGGGAGGGAAGGCAAGGCAGGAAAAGAAAAGTTACCGCGTCGTCGACTGACTCGGCGCGCTGGGCCGGGCCGGGCCGGGTTTGGGCCGCTCGCCCTCCTCTAGCTCGGGCGCCCTCCGGAGGCGTCGGGGATCTCCCCGCGGACCCCCACGCGCCCCGAGAAAGTCCGCGACCTCTCAGGCCCGCGCCCCGGGCCGGGCGCAGAAATCGCTGTCCAGCCCCATGGGCGGGCGGGCGGGCGGGCGCAGGGAGGCCGGCGCGGGACGTCCCGTCCGGACCCGCCCGGGCCCCGGGGCTGAGTCAACGCCGCCCGGTGCGAGGAGTGCTCGGCCGCGCGGCGCGGCGCCTTCCGGCGAGAGGGCGGGGAGGGGCCCCGGGGCCGGCCGAGGGGCTGCCGGGGGGCCGGGAGGAAGTTTCGGGCCGAGGAGGCGCCCCCGAAGCGAGCGGCGCCGCTTCCGCACCTCGACCCAGCGCCCTCGTCTCGAGGCCCGGCGCGGCCCGGGGGCGGCGATCCCGGCGGCGAGCCGAGTCCGTGCTGCGCCCGGGCCCCGCACTCGACGCCCCCGGCCCGGCCCCGATCGAGCGCGGCGCTGTAACCCGAGCCGCCCGCCGCCGCCGCCGGGATCCGCGATCAGCCCTGGACAGCGCCTCGCTCGCCCGCCCGCCGCCCTCCCCCACCCGGCGCGCCCCAGCCCCGCTCACCCGCGGCCCCCGGGGAGGCGAGTGGACACTCCGCTCCTGCCTCCGCCGCCGACTTTCCTTTGTTGCCCGAGTTTCGGGGGCGGGAGGGAGGGAGGGAGCGAGGGGGAGGAGGGAGGCGGAAAAGTTGGGCGCCGGGACCCCGAGAGGCCCGGAGAGCGATCCGACTCCGACTCAAGCCCGCCCTGCTGCTCTCGGGGCGGGCCCGGCCGCCGCCGACGCCGGGGACTGCGGCCCGGGGCCTCGGCGGCGCTGCTGCTGCTGCTGCCGCGGCTGCTGGGCGACGACGAGCTCGCGGAAGCCGCACATTCCAGCACAGCGCAGGAGCCTGCGCCGCCGCCGCAGCCGCCGCCGGACACGCCCCCTCGCCGCCCGCGCGCACACGCGGGCCACGCCCCATTTGTGGGGACACGCCCACAGGACACGCCCCACAATCGCCGCAGCAGAGCGACGAGACACGCCCACTCTGCCGCAGGCTCCGCCCACTGGACACGCCCCTCCCTCCCCGGCCCGCCGCGCGCTCCAACGCACTAGACTAGCCCTAGTTCCTCAGCACCGCTCGCAGGACACGCCCCCTCCCTCCACCGCCCGCCCGAGCCTCCGGACACGCCCCTACCGTCGCCCGCCCAAGCAACCAATCAGACACGCCCGTTCGGTCGCCGGCACCGCCCTCTGGACACGCCCCCTCCATACCGCCCGAGCAACCAATCAGACACGCCTTTTCGGTTGCTGGCACCGCCCATCGGACACCGGACACGCCCCTCCGCTCCGTCGCGCGCGCGCGCGCCCCTCCCTCCTTCCCCTCGGCGTCGGGGGTTCTGCTGGCTCCTGACTCAGCTCTCCCGGCACCAGGCGGGGGTGGGGGGTGGGGTAGCGGCCGCGCGCGGAATCGGAATCCGCCGCCTCGCCCCTCTCGCTTTCGCCCTCAGGTCAGGGTCTGAGACCCTCCCCTGCTGCCTCGACCTCTTTTCCACAAACTGTAGAAAAGTTTTTCCCCCTCACACACAGCATGACTCTGGCGTGTAGCACGCCTGACAATAGAGCTGACCCGTGCTCTGAGGAAACTTTTGTCCGCAGCCCCGGAAGCGCTCGCCGAGACCCTTGCAAAGCTCCTCCGAACTCTACCCGGAACCGGCCTTGACCGCTTAAGCCCCGCTGTGAGCGGTTGTCCCCGGCGGAGACCGGTTTCGGGTGTTAAACTAAGAACTGACGAGAAGGCGAACGAACATCTTGCAAAGCCAAGAACATTTGTTTCTGGGAGACGATGGACTGACTCAGTCTGAACGAGACCTTGGGGGGGGGGGGCCAGGCCTCCAACGAGTCCCCGCTGAACGTGCTCTTCCAGGCACAGTTTGGGGGGGACCGACCGACGGCCGCCTTCCCTGGAACGACCCGAGGGAAAGCCAACGGGGAAAGCCGCCCGGCGACCACGTGTGGGCCGGGATCCCACTTCCGCCTGGAACCGGCCCGTTGCCATGAGCTGCAGAGAAAGGAAAGGTGGTTTCCAGGCACCATTTTTTCAGTCAGGCTTGGGTCCTTTCTTTCAGGCACTCCTCTTTCCAGAAATGGGCTGAGTCGCTCTGAACTTTAGTGAAAGGCAAAATGCACCCCCCCCACAGATCTATGTGACTTTTTGGGGGGTGTCTACTTAAAAGGAAGAAGGGCCTGACGATAGGATGGCACAGTGGGTAGGGCATTTGTCTTGTATTCAGGCCACCCGGGTTCGATCCTTGGCATCCCATGTGGTCCTCCGAACCTGCCAGGAGTCATTCCCAGCAGGATGTGGCCCATAAACAAACATACAGAATGCATCTACTAGGCAGGAAAAGTTAACTCAAATATCTGGGAAGCAATCCAACCCGGCCTCTTCTCGACATAAATGCTCTTGGCCGGTAATCACAGAATATCCCCAGTTGGATGCGCACCCACCTCCCCAATCTCGGGAAGATATGGCTCAGCGATGGAACACAACATTACAAAGGGCAACAAAAGTTCCCAGTAACTAGGGGAAAAAAAGGGTTTTTTTTAGGGGGTTGAGCCACACCCGGCAATGCTCAGAAGTTAGTCCTGGCTTGGCTTGCAGGAATCCACGGGGGCCGGGGGGATACTAGGGACCTTTTGGTGGATGAAACTCAGGTCAGCTGTGGCTGCACATGAGGCCAACAAACGCCTTACCCGCTGTACTATCTCTCTGACCTCTATTTGGACTTTAACTCCTGCAATTCCGCAGGTGCCTCCTCTTTCAAGTTCCTCCATGTATTTATCTTAGGATAGCATTTTCAGACTCCTCAATTTCGTAGTCTGATCCTCAGAACTCTTTTCCTGAGACCCAGGCAATAAATACATTTGCAATTATTGCAGTATCAGAAGCAAGCTACTAATGACCCGAAGGTGCTTGTGGTAACAACTGCAAGTTGTCCCCAAGCATTAATTGCAAAGTAATCATTTCATTAAACCAAAGAAAGAAATTTTTTTTGGCTTTTACAGGTTTGTTTTTTATTTTACACTTAATCCTTATTTACTTATTTAAAACTAAACTCATTTGAAAATACATGGCTCAGGAGCCGGGAAGGTGGCGGTAGGTGTCTGCCTTGCAAGCCCCCTGCGTCCCCCCCCAAGCCAGGGGCGATTTCTGAGCGCATAGACAGGAGTAACCCCTGAGCGTCAAACGGGTGTTGCCCAAAAACCAAAAAACCAAAAAAAAAAAAAAAAAAAAGAGAGAGAGAGAGAGAGAAAAGAAAATACATGGCTCTTCTAGATGCTCAGGGAACACAATTTTGATAAAAAAAATAAATAAATAAATAAAAAGTCAAAATAAACTTTTCTTTAGAGAAATTAACTTAATATCCAAAATGCCAAAAATGAAACTTGTCTTTTTTAAATTTACTAGCTCGGTGTCCTTCATTTCCTCAGTCTGAATGCTCACTGGAAATGTTTTATTAATTGTGAATTTATTCCCACATATTGTGATGCAAATAGAAAGGCAGCTGCATTCACTTAAAATTAGCAGAAGTCCTTGTTCATGGGATGGCATATTCAGACTGACCCAAATTATCATGACGTGAAGGCCACAGGTCAAACTCAAGGCCAAGTTACAAATCAATAGAAAATTTCCTTGAGGGAAGCGGCTGCTATAGACTTGAATTCTTGATTGTTTTCAGGAGGCTGTACTTTGCTGCATCTAAGTGCTAAGATACTTCTTCAAGATAAAGGCCTTAAAAAGGGATGAGTTCTGCTTTTTAAGAACATGGATATTTTTGCTACATATTTAACTCATCAAACTTCATTTTGTTTCATTGGTAGGGGTTAAAATACTCCATTTTAATTATATGTTCTTCATAATATTTTTTCTAGAAAATTCAAAAGGCTAGTAAAATACTGTTTGTGAGTATGTATGTTTTATTCCTAACTGTATTTTAATACTTCTTTCTTTACTTTTTTTTTGGTGGGGCCACACCCGTTTGATGCTCAGGGGTTACTTCTTTTTTTTTTTTTTTTTTTTTTTTTTTTTGGTTTTTGGGCCACACCTGGCTTTGCTCAGGGGTTACTCCTGGCTGTCTGCTCAGAAATAGCTCCTGGCAGGCACGGGGGACCATATGGACACCAGAATTCGAACCAACCACCTTTGGTCCTGGATTGGCTGCTTGCAAGGCAAACGCTGCTGTGCTATCTCTCCAGGCCCTCAGGGGTTACTTCTGGCTAAGCGCTCAGAAATTGCCCCTGGCTTGGGGGGACCATATGGGACGCTGGGGATCAAACCGTGGTCCTTCCTTGGCTAACACTTGCAAGGCAGACATCTTACCTCTAGCGCCACCTCTCCGGCCCTTCTTTCTTTACTTTTGACTAAATCTTCATTAATGTTACACTAAATTTCAGTAATCTGCAATCAATGTTACAAATGATTTCAGTTTTGTGTTGATTAAAAATTAGGGAGCTAGAGGGATAGCCTCATGGGTAGGGCATTTGCCTTGCAAATGGCCAACCTAGGTTCAATCCCCAGCATCCCCCAACCTGCCAAGAGTGATTTTTTTTTTTTGACTTTTTGGGTCACACCTGGCAGTACTCAGGGGTTACTCCTGGCTCTGTGCTCATAAATCGCTCCTGGCAGGCACAGAGGACCATATGGGATGCCAGGATTCGAACCACCATCCCTCCTGGATTGGCTGCTTACAAGGCAAATACCCTACCGCTGTAGTATTTTTCCAGCCCCCTACCAAGAGAGATTTTTAGTGCAAAACCAGGAGTAACCCCTGAGCACTGCCGGGTGTGGTCCCAAACCATAAATAAAAGAATGAATGAATGAATGAATGAATAGGGCACAGGGCTAAAAAGAAAGTGTAGAGGGTAAGGCACTTATCTTTCATTGATCTGATCCAGATCAGTCCTTGACACCACATATGGACCAATGTGCACCCAGCCAGGAATAATCCCTGAATCCCCCCCCCCAAAAAAAAGAATGGGGGGATGACTGTGGACATAATTTATCAATAAAATACTTGCCTTTCATATGAAGGATCCTGGTTTAATCTGGTACCACAGGGGAAAAGAAAAAAGAAAAAGGGGCAGGAGAAATTCTCTTTTGGGGGGGGGGCACCATGCCCAGCAGTGCTCAGGGGTTACTCCTGGCTCTGTGCTCAGAAATCACTCCTGGCAGGCTCAGGGATGCCACAGATCAAACTCAGGCTGCAAAGCAAAGGCCATATCACTGTGCTATCTCTCCAGCCCAGGAAACATTCTCAATACACTCAAGTACATTCAGGATATCTGGGTTCAATCTCCAACACTGAGGATTATGTTGTTGGCCAGGGCAGTGGGGGCAATGGGGCTAAGGGGTTGTTGGACTATTCCTGTCAGTGCTCAGGGATTACTCCTGGCTCTGTGCACCAGGATCACTCCTGGCAGGGCTCAGGACAAGGCCATATGTGATGCTAAGGATTGAACCCAGACCAGCCACATGCAAGGTAAGGATCCTACCCACTATGCCATTACTTTGGCTTCACATATTTCTATTTGAGGGGCAGGAGAATAAAAACACTTGCTTTGCTCATGCCTAACCTGGCTGTTTTTTGTTTTTTGTTTTTTTTTGGTTTTAGGGTCACACCTGGCAGCGCTCAGGGATTACTGCTGGCTCTATGCTCAGAAATTGCTTCTGGCAGGCTCGGGGGACCATATACGATGCCGGGATTCGAACCCCCGTCCTTCTGCATGCAAGGCAAACACCTTACCTCCATGCTATCTCTCAGGGCCCATAACCTGGCTTTGATCCTTGACTACCAATATGATCTCCCAAGCCCACCAGAAGTGATCTTTGAGCACCACTGGGTGTGGGCCCCTTTAAAATTCTTTTTCTATTTGATCAATGCTGTGCTAGAATATTTTTTCCCCTGGGAGTGCTTTATAAGGAGCTAAGCAGCCTCCTTTCCTGAAATCTTCACCTTACCTTCCATAATTGCAATGCAAACAATGTGATCCTACAAAGTCAAGTGGTAGCGGAAAGGAAGTATAAATTGAGTCAGACTGAATTGAGCAGAATCCAAACTTTGTCTTTTAGCTTTGACCTTAGGCAAGTCCTCTCCTCCCTCAGCCTGGATTTCTTAGTCTGGAGAATCTTGATGAAAATACCATATTGGTGGGGGCCGGAGAGATAGCATGGAGGTAAGGCATTTGCCTTTCATGCAGGAAGTCATCGGTTCGAATCCTGGCATCCCATATGGTCCCCTGTGCCTGCCAGGAGCAATTTCTGAGCCTGGAGCCAGGAATAACCCCTGAGCACTGCCAGGTGTGACCCAAAAACCAAAAAAAAAAAAAAAAGAAAATACCATATTGGCAAGACTAAGTTAAGAATTGTATACGGGGCCCGGAGAGATAGCACAGCGGCGTTTGCCTTGCAAGCAGCCGATCCAGGACCAAAGGTGGTTGGTTCGAATCCAGGTGTCCCATATGGTCCCCTGTGCCTGCCAGGAGCTATTTCTGAGCAGACAGCCAGGAGTAACCCCTGAGCACCGCCGGGTATGACCCAAAAAAACAAACAAACAAAAAAATAATAATAATAATTGTATACGATTCAAAAAAAAAAAAGAATTGTATACGAAGGGCCAGAGCAGTGCCGTAAGCAGTAGGGCATTTACCTTGCACGCATTAACCTAGGACAGACCACGGTTTGATCCCCCAGCATCCCATATGATTCCCCCAAGCCAGGAGCGATTTCTGAGTGCATAGCCAGGTGTAACCCTTTAGCATCACCGGTGTGCCCCCCCCAAAAAAAAAGAATTGCATACAGTCACAGGAAAAGAGAGTCCAACCGACTAGTGCATGTTTTGTATGCAAGCAAGCTGGAGGCTCAGGTTCCCTCTCGTGCACCACATGATTCCCTAGAGGGTTGGAGCAATAATATAGTAAGTAGGTTACTTGCCTTGTACATGGCCAACCTGAGTTTGATTCCCAGCATTACATATGATCCCCCTGAGCACCACCAGAAATGATTCCTACACACAGAGCCAGGTGTAACCCCTGAGAATTGCCAAGTAGGACCCAAAAAGCAAGCAAAATAACCCTCCAAATACACGATCCCCAAACCCTACCCAAGTTCTGCATAGCCAAGACCTAGAAACCAATGAAAGAAAAAAGCAGAAAGTTTTATTTTATTTAATTTTTTGGTTTTGGGGCCACACCCGGCAGCCAGGAGCAAAGCAAACACTCTACCAGCTGTACTATCACTCTGATCTCTAAGTGTTTTTCTGGGTGCTGTGGCCCATATCATTTTAGAGAGAGCAGAGTCTAGTTAAACCATTTTTGTACTATTTTTTTTTGGGGGGGGACCACACCCGGCAGCATTCAGAGTTACTCAGGAATTACTCCTGGCTCTGCACTCAGAAATTACACCTCGAGGGCTCCAGGGACCAGATGGGATGACAGGGATCAAACCCAGATAGTCAATGTGCAAGTCATATGCCATATATTTGCTGTGCCCCTGTTTTATTTTATTTTTAACTATTCTGCTTTCTTACCTTTATAATTAATATGTTATAGGCCAGAGAGATAGCACAGTGGTAGGGTGTTTGCCTTGTATGCAGAAGGACGGTGGTTCAAATCCTGGCATCCCATCAACCTGCCGGGGTGAATTTCTGAGCGTAGAGCCAGGAGTAGCCCCCTGAGCACTGTCGGGTGTGACCCAAAAATTAAAAAAGGAAAATGTATATTTTTTTTTGTTTGTTTGTTTTTTGGTTTTTGGGCCACACCCTGTGACGCTCAGGGGTTACTCCTGGCTATGTGCCTCAGAAGTTGCTCCTGGCTTCTTGGGGGACCATATGGGACGCCGGGGGATCGAACCGCGGTCTGTCCTAGGCTAGCACAGGCAAGGCAGGCACCTTACCTCCAGCGCCACCGCCCGGCCCCGGAAAATGTATATTTAATTTTTAGTCATAATGAAATTTTATTTATGATATAACTTTTGGGCTGGAACAATAGCACAGTGAGTAGGAAGCTTGTCTTGCACGTGGCCAAACTGGGTTCAATCTCTGGAATCACATTTGGTCCACTGAGCCTGCTAGGATTTTTAAGTGTAGAACCAGGAGTAACCCCTGGTTACCACCAGATGTGGTCCAAAAACAAAAGACTATATATATAACTTCTGTTTAAGCATGCTCTTATTAGGTTTTATTAACTTAATATTATCATAGATATATATTAATATCTATGATTTTTTGTTTTGGGGGTTGGTTTTTTATTTTATTTATTTATTTGTTTGTTTGTTTGGTTGGTTGGTTTGGTTTTTGGGTCACACCTAGCTGCAATCAGGGGTTACTCTGGCTCTATGCTCAGAAATAGCTCCTGGCAGGCTCGGGGGACCATATAGGATGCCAGGATTCGAACCACCATCCTTCTGCATGCAAGGCAAACGCCTTACCTCCATGCTATCTCTCCGGCCCCTTATTTATTTATTTTAATTTTGGGGCCACACTCAGTGATGCTCAGGGTTTACACCTGGCTATGTACTCAGAAATCGCTCCTGGCTTGGGGGACTCTATGGGACACTGGTGGATCGAACCTGCATCTGTCCTGGGACAGCCCTGTTTTTTGTTTTTGAGTCACATCCAGTGGTGTTCAGGGCTTATTCGTGGCTCTCTACTCAGAGAGCACTCCTGATGGGCCTTGGGGGACTCAATGGAGTACCAGGGATTGAACGGGGTCAACCATGTAGTATGCATGTGGTCTACCCACTGTATTATCACTCCAACTCAAAAATCCCACAATTTTTTTGCTGAAAGCATCTGATGGCCCAGTTTTCTGTTATATATATATATATATATATATATATATATATATACATATATATATATAAACAATGGCCCAGTTTTCTGTTATATATATATATATATAAAAACAATATGTATATACCTTAAAATAAAAATTTGGAGATGGCTTTAGAAACCTAAAGGGGGCCATATACAAGAGTGCTCGGCAGCTTTTCCCTGCAAGATACTCCTCATTCATACTCCTGCAGAAGGACTGGATTCCATATTAGTACCACACAGTCCCAGAGCATACAAAGAACACAGAGTGTAGAGTAGTCTTTAGCACTACTGGTATGGACAACAAACAACAATCCTAAGATGCCACTTTTGGTTCTGTGCTCAGGAAGTCGTGCTCACTGGTGTTCAGGAAACTGCCTTGTCATCGAGGAATTAAAACTGGGCTACCACATGTAACATACAGGCTCAGCTCACAGAGCTATTTCTCCAGCCCCTCAATTTTACTTATTTCTATTTGTTTGTTTCTTGAGGGAGCACACCTGGCAGTGCTTAAGGGCTACTCCCAGCTCTGTGCTCCAAGGACCATATTTGGTGCCAGGTATAAAATTGGGTTGGCTATCTGCAGGGCAAGCACCTTAACCCCTGGTAATGATCCGTCAACACAGAAACAAAACCAAAAGGAAAAAAAAAGTTTATTAACAGTGTGGTGAATGGGGCTGGAGAGATAGCAAGGAGGTAAGGCATTTGCCTTACAATCAGAAGGTCGGTGGTTCGAAAATCCCGGCATCCCATATGGTCCCCTGAGCCTGCCAGGAGCAATTTCTGAGATAGCGCCAGGAGTTAACCACTGAGCACTGCCAGGTGTGACCCCCCCCCAAAAAAAAAAAAAAAAAAACAGTGTGGTGAAGATAGATTAGATAGATAGATAGTTTAGAAGATAGAGCACACATTTTACATGCAAGCCTGGATTCCATTCTCAGCACAGTATCATCCCCTGACACAAGCTTTTACCTCTGAGCTGGGAGTATCCCTCAGGACCACCCAGTGTGGCTCCAAAACAACAACAGAATTTGTTCCTTATTTTCATGCATATCAGAGATAATAGGGCAACAAAGGAGTTTCTCTAACAGTCAAAAATGGCTTTGTTTGTTTGGGAACCACACCCAGCTTTGCTGCGGGTCACTCTTGGGGTTGCTCACTGCAATGGATGTGGTACTAGGGGTTCCTCCCTTTGAACTATCTTCCCAGCTTCTCCTCTTGCTTGTGCCAATTCAAAAATTTGCTGAGTCACATGAGAAGGTTCATAGAAAAAAGGTCAAAAGGAACAAAATACACAACTAGTTTGCTGTTCTGGCTCAGTTAGGAATAAACTAGATAGCTGTGAATAACTCATACTGCTACTCTGGGACTTATGTCCTCCCTAAATGAGTTGTAAACTGTGGGTGGAGATTGATGGGGAGAACTCAAATGTCTGAGCACATGTGTTGCACACAGGAATTTCATGCACAGCACTGCATGATCCCCTAAACATCATTAGGAACAAAACCAAAGTTGGAGTTGGAGTAGCCCCAAGCACCACCAGGTAGGCTTCTCCCCAAACAAAATAGGCAAAAATTCAGGAATGGGATTTCTGGGACTTCTTGGCCTTCTACCTTATTTTGTTGGAGTTTTATGGGGGTGTGAGGGGGTTGTATTTGGATTTGTTGGATTGTTGTTGTTTTTGGTTTTGGGGCCACACTCGGTAGTGCTCAGGGGTTACTTCAGCTCTGTGCTCAGAAATCGCCTCTGGCAGGCTCAGGACCATATGGGATGCCAGAAATTGAACCTAGGTCATCCTGGGTCAGCCGCTTGCAGGGCAAAAGCCCTACCACTGTATCATTCTGGACCCAGGAATCACTTTTGATGGTGCTCACGGGATCATATGGGATACTGGGAATAGAACCCAGTTTGGCCGTGTGCAAGGCAAGTGCTTTACCCACTATACTATCTTTCCAGCCCTACTTTATTTTTTATTCTAAAATTCAGTCATTAAGCTACACTCCTTTGCTGACCATTATTTCTTGCTTTAACTAATCTACCTTCCTTTCATTCCTGCCTCACTGCATTCCGTTGGACATCTAATGACCTTAAAATGTCAACTTTTAGGACCAGAGAGATAGCTCAAAGGTGTGGAGTACATACAAGGCTCCATATGCTTCCACCCCACCCCAATATTGCTGTAGGCCTCCTATCTTTGAGCACTGCTGGGAGGTATATATATATTATATATATATATATAATATATATATATATATATATATATATATATATATAATTATTATTATTATTATTAAGACCCCTGGTTCACCTCATCCTCTGCTCCCAACAAAGCCAGGAATGACCTCACAAACACAGTCAGTGTCTCTCTCTCTCTCTCTCTCACACACACACACACACACACACACACACACACACACACACACACGTCACACACACACGTCACACACACGTTGACTTTGAAAAATATAAGTCAGGAGGTCAAGGATATGGCTCAAAAGACCTGATCACATGATTTTGCTTTTGGGGAAACCACTGCTTGTCCCCACCGTTGGGAACAAACCCCCAGCACTTCCAGTGTGTGAGCCCAAAAATTAAATAAGCACAAAAAATATAGATCAAATCATGAATCTCATCACTCTGCTAAAATGTGTTCATAGAGCTTAGCACAGACTATAAGGCAATGAACTGGACTTGTCCCGGTCTGCGGGTCTGCACTGGCCCAGCTCACCTTTACTACCCTTCTGAGGCTTAGCTTCCCTTCACATGCTGTTCCTTCCTAAAGGCTCTTCTGAACTCAACAAAATTCCCTTTGCTGAGGAACTTTTTTGTTGTGTTTTGTTTTGGGGCCAAACCCACAGCACTCAGGTTACTCTAGCTCTGTGCTAAGAAATCATTCCTGGCTCAGGGGACCATATGGATGCCGGGTATCGAACCCCGCATTCATCTGGGTCAGCTGCATGCAAGGCAGACACCCTACCACTGTGCTACCACTCTAGCCCCTGCTGAGGAACATTTTTTTGGGGGGGGGCCACACCCAGAGGTGCTCAGGGGTTACTCCTGGCTATCTGCTCAGAAGTAGCTCCTGGCAGGCACGGGGAACCATATGGGACGCCGGGATTCAAACCAATCACCTTAGGTCCTAGGTCGGCTGTTTTCAAGGCAAACACCTCTGTGCTATCTCTCCGGCCCCATTTTTTAAAAAGGTTTTTGGCCACACTGAGCAGTGCCCATGAACTACTCCTGCCTCTGTCCTCATGGCTCACTCCTAGTGATTCTTGGTGGGACTAACTGCATTGCCAGAATGGACCTTACCCTCCTGCATGCATAGCATGTGCTCCAACCCATTTCTCTGGCCTCTACTTGCGCAACTGCTCTTTCTCCGCGAATCAGCTTAAATATATGTGTCGCCCCCAGGAAGCGTTCTTGAGACCAACTCAAGTCCTCCAAACTGAATTCTGTTAATTAGCACACATACTTGCATGTGTTGGCCCCAAACAGTTTTGGAATTCACTGGTGACTCGTGTTCTTGTTTAACATCTGATATTTTTCACCAGACTGTTCATTCCCAAAATGACAGTTTTTACTGTTTGAGTTGTCATTGTTACTCCAGCACCTGGCACAGTGCCTGACACAGAAATGGCATGCAACTCAATATTTGTGGTCAAATGACAAGTTACCTGCTAGGCCTGAGGGATGGAAAGAACAGAACCACTAAGTTTATTTTTTATGGTGCCTCCACCAACTTTTATTTATGAAAACTGGCATTTAAAAAAAAGGAGGGGGCAGAGTGATGGCACTAGAGGTAAGGAGTCTGCCTTGCAAGTGCCAGCCTAGGACAGCCCGAGGTTCGATCCCCCAGTGTCCCATATGGTTCCCCAAGCCAGGAGCGATTTCTGAGCGCATAGCCAGGAGTAACCCTTGTGCATCACCGGGTGTGGCCAAAATAAAGAAAAAGAAAAAGAAGACTGACAATTTTGGGGGGCCACACCCAGCAGCACTCAGAGATTACTCCTGACTCTGTGCTCAGAAATCGCTCCTGGCAGGCTTGGGGTACCATATGGAATGCTTGGGAATTGAATCTAGGTCTGTTCCTGGGGTCAGCCTTGTGCAAGGCAAATGCCCTATGGTTGTGCTATCACTCCAGCCTGGAAAACCAACATTTTATATTTGAAATTTTTATTTTCAATGGTCATATAATATAATATTTTTATTTCTTGTGAAAATTTTTTGGCTAAACCAGGTGGTGCAGAGAGGTAGTTGCAAAGTAAACCTGGCCTCTACACCAGTGTTTCTCAAATAGTGGGAGCGCGCTCAGGGGGGCACGAGGCTCCATAAAGGGGGGCGCGTTTGACCTTTGACCTCGGCAAACACTGTCATGTTTATATCTCTGTATGTTATGTTTATATCATGTGTTTATGTCTCTGTATGTCTATTTACAGAAAAATGTTTTCTTCCTAGGGGGGCATGACAAAATAATTGAGAAGCACTGCTCTACACTACAGGGTGCATTCCTGGCATTGCCAAGGGGAATCATATGAAATGCTGGGGATTAAACATGGGTGGATCAGTTGTGTGCAAGGTAAGTTCCCTACCTGCTATGTTATAGCTCTGGGGCCCTTATTTTAAATTTTTGAGGGAGGCCACACAAGGTAATGCTCATGGGTTACTATAGGTTCTACACGCAGACCAGATTTGGCCTGTGGGATTTAGTTAATCTTTTGGGGGGTGAGAGCAAAGAGGGTTGAGATTGAGTGTTCTCAGGGATCACTCCTGGCTCTGTGCTCAGAGGATTATATATGATGCTAGGGACTGAAACCGGATCAGCCACTTGGGAAGGCAAGTGTCATCTCCACTGTACTATTTCTACAGTCCTTAGTTGCTGTTTATTTTCTTAGTTGTTTTTAAAAAGTTCTTCTAAACAGTATTTTTATTATAGTTTAGGCAGCATAATTATAAGTATTTATGTTCATGGTTTTGATGTACAGTCACTGTACTCCACTATCATCAAAGTACCCAAGGTCCTGCCCCTGTGTAGTCTCTTCACCCCTACCACTCTCCATCACTGCTTGGTAATCTGGAAAAAAACCCAATCAAACCAACAAACAAAAAACCAGTTTAATGAGGAGTGAGTGAAAAGGAAATGAAGAAATGCAGGCTTTTCTAGAAATGTTTAACTGTGGGTAATGATACAGATAATGATGTCCATATAAAGGGGTACAGACCCTCCTCTGGGATAGCTTACTGGGACCAGTGACAGGAAAAAAAATCCATTCCACAGGCTGAAGTGATAGGACTGTGGGTAGGACACTTGTCTTGCACGCAGAATACCCAGGCTCAATTCACATCATCCCATTTGGTCCCCTGGACACTGCCAAAAATGATTCCTGCATAATTACATGTATGAGCCCCTCACCCCAAAATAAATCCATTCCACAAGCCACAGCTACCGAGTCACAAGTGGGCATTGATGGGAGCTGTGTCAGTGAACTGCTAGGAATGGTCACACGCTGCATTTGCATGTGATATACCTCCAGATAAAAGGCCTGTGGTAGGTACATTGCAGCTTTTCTTTGTGGAATTGTCTGTGAGCAGAGCAGCTATTATTGTTCATCCTTAGTAAGTGGGTAGGAGTGGGGAAGCCTTTTGATCGCATTGTTTTGGGAGTCACACTCCAAAGTTCTTGGAGGTTATTTCCAGCTCACAGCTCATTGTTGCTTCCTGCAGTTCTCAGTGCTATATGACCCTGTGGTGTTAGGGACTGAGCCTGAACCTCCTTCCTGCCTTTTACTTTTTTTTTGTTTTGGGCCACCACCAACACCCCATTATGCTTAGGAACCACTCCTGGTATGGTGGTGATGGGGCAGGGGTGGAGGGACCATATGGGGCAACAGAGATTGAACCCATTTAGGCAGCATGCAAGGCAAACTATCTCTCCAGTCCCCCCTCTACTTTTTTTTTTTTTTTGGTCACACCCGGCAGCACTCAGGGTTTACTCCTGGCTCTATGCTCAGAAATCGCTCCTGGCAGGCTCAAGGACCATATGGGATGCCAAGATTTAAGCCACCGACCTTCTGCATACCAGGCAAACTCTTTACCTCCATGCTATCTCTCCATCCCCCTCCCCCCACCTTTTTAAGATTTTGTTTCATCATACTTACCTGGCAGGGGAGATACCATGATCACGAAGGTGGTTTTCCCAGGGTGAGGCTTATCCATTGCACTCCGAATGTGCTGACCCCTGCGATTTCCCCAAATGAGGGAAACTTGTCTGCATAATTTGTGGTAGTGGGGGACTGCATTCGCACTCTCCCCTGAAAAAAAAAAGATTTTGTTTCATTTTGTTTTGTTTTGGGGACATACCTGACGGTGCACAACTTACTTCTGGTTCTGTCCTCACTCCTGGCAAGTTGAGAGGCCATAAGGGGTCCTGGGGATCAAACCTAGGAAACCTAGGTCATCTATGTACAAGGCAAGAACCTTACTGCTGTACTCTCATTTCAACCCTCCCCAGTTCTTTTTCACTGAGAGAGAGAGAGAGAGAGAGAGAGAGAGAGAGAGAGAGAGAGAGAGAGAGAGAGAGAGAGAGCTAGCTGTTGTGTTGGATAATGATAGGACACCAGTTTGCATATGCAATGATTTCCAAGACACCACTGAGACCTCCTTTAATTTGGAGAGGGAAGTTTTTCTTTCTTGAATTATTGTTGGTAAAAACCCTTGTTTGAGGTGACTCAGGTTCAATCCTCATTTCTCAAAAAAATAAGACACATTTTCTCTTTATGTTGGTTATGGTACTCTATGTTTTTATTTAATTATGTAATTTAATTTTTTTTTTTTTTTTTGCTTTTTGGGCCACACCCTGTGATGCTCAAGGGTTACTCCTGGCTATGGGCTTAGAAATCGCTTGTGGGGCCCAGAGAGATAGGACAGCGGCATTTGCCTTGCAAGCAGCCGATCCAGGACCAAAGGTGGTTGGTTCAAATCCCAGTGTCCCATATGGTCCCCCGTGCCTGCCAGGAGCTATTTCTGAGCAGACAGCCAGGAGTAACCCCTGAGCACCGCCGGGTGTGTCCCAAAAACCAAAAAAAAAAAAAAAAAAAAAGGAAATCGCTCCTGGCTTGGGGGACCATATGGATGCCTGGGATCGAACCAAGTTCAGTCCTGGATCGACCACATGTAAGGCAAAGGCAAACTCAGTACTACTTTGCTATAGCTCCTGCTCCTAACTTAATTATATTTTTATTATTATTCTAATGTTTAGTTGTCTCATATAGTCCCAAAGTGTGCGTTTTTATGCTCTCAGAGAGAAATAATAGGGGGTTTAAAGAAGGGAACAGGGGACCAGAGTGATAACACAGCAGTAAGGCGTTTGCCTTGCATGCAGCCTACCTGGGTTTAATCCCTGGCATCCCATATGGTCCCTGGAGCCTGCTAGGAGCAATTTCTGAGTGCAGTCGGGTGTGCCCCCCCCCCAAAAAAAAACAATCACACACACACAAAAAAGCAGGAAACAGACCTGGCCTAACTGTTTAGTCACAGTGACTAGCAGAGAGGAAAGAGCTGCTGTCTAGGGAAGGTTTATAAACAGTATACAAAGAACCAGGCTTTTCTCCTTCAAAATTCAGGGCTGGAGAGATAGTGTGGAGGTAAGGTGTTTGTCTTGCATGCAGAAGGATGGTGGTTTGAATCCTGGCATCCCATAAGGTCCCCCGAGCCTGCCAGGGGCGCTTTCTGAGTATAGAACCAGGAGTATCCACTGAGTGCTGCCATGTGTGGCCCAAAAACAAAAAAAGAAAAAAAAATCCTCCACCATAAACAAAGAAAAAAAATTCAAAAAAGGAGGTGGGAGAGGAGGGAAATGAGGAACACTATTGATAGGAAAGTTACATTGGTGAAGGGTGGTGTACATTCAATGACTGAAACCCAAATACTAACATTTAGTAAAGAAATTAAAAAATAATCCTCCACCAAAGCACAGGAGTATGTTTGCTTTGTATCTAGGAGATCATGTTTAATCAGCACCATCCAGTCCCTCAACACTGCAGGAACTGACCCTTCAGCACCAAGCCAGGAATAAGTCCTGAGCACCACTGGGTATGGCCACAACACAACAAGCAAATCCTCCGTCTCAAAAGAAAACCAAAGCCCCTTTGATGCTTTCCCCCTAATTTCTACTGTCTAAATTCCCCACCCTAGATGTGGGGGCTTCCAAAGCAAAAAGGATCCATTGTTCTGTTCTTTGCTCTGGGGCCAGTGGTTAGCAGAGCATCACATAATGTTGGTTATTGAGTGACTGACTCTCTTTTGGCTTTAGGCTGTATTTAAACATTCCTTACTTGATATCAAAGGCCTATATCTATTCTTATCATTCTTGCCTGGTTCTTTTGCTGCAGACCTTGACCTGACTTTTTCCTTTCCCACAGTCTTGGAATTACCTGTGACCTATGCTTAGAATGATTTTAACTCATCCTTCTCTCTCCCTATTTTCCTCCCCTCCCCCTTCTCCTCCTATTCCTCCCTTCCTCCTTCCCTTCTTTGCTTTCCTTCCTTTTTTTCCTTTCTTCTCCATAGTGCTGAGCCTACCCCTAGATTTGAGCTCAGGGGAATGGGTGGGGGCCATGTGGTTGCTGTGATTAAGTCCAGAAATCCTGAGCATGTGCTCAGTCCCAGTTCTCTAAGCCTCCTGACTTTTTGTGAGAGGGAGTCACACTCAATTATGCTCAGAGATTACTCTGGTGCTTGTGGAGGCACACATCTGGCTGTGGTGCTTGCCAGACATCATCTTTGTTGTTGTGGTACCAAAAGTCAGTCTCAAATGGCAGACATGCTGGGTTGCATGTTAATTTGTAGAGTTTCGTCTTGTAATAATGAGAGAAATATTTTTCTTTCCAGAAAAAATAATATATACAAGTCGATAAAAAAAATAAAATCACATTGGACACTAGTTTGATCTCTCTCCTAGAAACATGTATATTTGGAGTCAGAGCAATAGTACAGCAGGTAGGGCATTTGCATTGCAAGCAACCAACCTGGGTTTCATCCCTGGCATCCCATATAGTCCATTGAGCCCACCAGAAGTGATTTCTGAGCCAGAGCCAGGAGTAACCCCTAAACACTACTGGGTGCGGTCCAAAAGCAAACAATAAAAAAACAAAAGTAACATGTGTATATTTATATAGCTTTGATTTGAATTAAATATATTAGTTTAGGGGCCAGAGAGATAGCATGGAGGTAAAGTGTTTGCCTTGCATGCAGAAGGTCAGTGGTTCGAATCCCGGCATCCCATATGGTCCCCCAAGCCTTCCAGGAGTGATTTCTGAGCATAGAGCCAGGAGTAACCCCTGAGCGCTGCCGGGTGTGACCCTAAAAACATATATATATATATATATATATATATATATATATATATATATATATATATATATATATATATATATTAGTTTAGCTTAACAATTAGCAATACTAATAGAAAGCACACATATCTCTATTTTGGATGAAGGGGTTTGAGGTATACCTGGCCAGGTATCTACTGGGGTCAGGAGCAAGCAAGGAAAGTACCTTAACCTCTGTACTCTCTGATTTCAAAATACATGTCTTTCACCACAAACTGTTCCTCAAATAGTCTTTAAACCTTTTGGGAGGCCCAATATACAGTATAGGGATTAAGGCACTGACCTTTTTTTTTTGGGGGGGCTATACTGGGCGGCTCCTGGCTCTGTGCTCAGAAATCGCTCCTGGCAAGCATATGGGATGCCTGGATTCAAACCAACATTGGTCCTGGGTCGGCAGCTTACAAAGCACATGCCCTACTGCTGTGCTATCTCTCTGGCCCAGCACTTGGCCTTTCATGCAGCTAACCTAAATTACATTCCCAGCACTACACCAGAGCACTGCCAGGAGTGATTCCTGAGTGCAGAACCAGGAGTAACCCCCGAGCACTGATGAGTGTGGTCCAAAAGCAAAAAACAGAGGCCAGAGAGATAGCATGGAGATAGGGTGTTTGCCTTGCATGCAGAAGGATGATGGTTCAAATCCCCATATGGTCATATGGTCCCTCAAGCCTGCCAGGAGTGGTTTCTGAGCATAGAGCCAGGAGTAACCCCTGAGTGCTGCTGGGTGTGACTCCAAAACAAACTAAAATACCATTAGGTCAAAAGCAAAAGACAAAACAAGATCAAAAGGGGCCGGGAAGGTGGCACTAGAGGTAAGGTGTCTGCCTTGCAAGCACTAGCGTAGGATGGACAGCGGTTCGACCCCCCCCCCCCAAGCCAGGGGCGATTTCTGAGCACATAGCCAGGAGTAACCCCTGAGCGTCAAACGGGTGTGGCCCCCCCAAAAAATATAAGACCAAAAAAGCACAGTAGACTCAATATAACACTTCCAGTCATGAGTATTAACATATTTTCATCTATTCAGCTGTTGTAAGTCACCCAACTCCTGCAATCTCCCCAAAAGTCGCAAGTGACAGTGACAGTAGGGAGCCAGGAAAGTAGCCAAGAAAAAGTACTTCAACTTACCTAGTGCCTAGTCTGGATCAGGAATGATCAAGTCTGCACTAAGCACCTACAGCAGCTGTCAAACCTCTGCCAAAGCCTACTTGTTCTGCACATACAGAAAAGGACCCCACCACCTGAGCTCTAGGAGATCTATGGACTCTGACTGGAATGAGGAATTGATCTTTGCAGGAAAGAAAGGTCAGTCCTAATATCTGCACAGTCTGGTCAATCCTAATCTCTGCACCTTCCCCAGCAGTAAAGAATGGGGGTGGATGAGATGGGGGACAGAAGTACAGATACATATTCCAGGGAGAACACAGACTTCTCCAAGTACAAAGTGCAAAGAATGGCTTTGGGAAGAAAGTTATGTATAATTTCTCAAAATTGTCTTGTCCTGGATGGGGTTCTCTGAAGACAAAAGTTAATCTATTGTTAGCACCAGAAAATGTCTTTAATTCTTGTTTTGTTTGTTTTTGGGTCACACCCAGCAACTCTCAAGGATTTCTTTTTGCTCAGGGGACCATATAGGATGGGGGTGGAGGGATGGTGTGAGGGGTGGTAGAATCAGTCAGCAGGGCAAGCACCTACCCACTGTACAATGGCTTGGGCCTCAAGTCTTTAGATTTTTGATAGCCCTTTCATATTCTTTTTTTTGGGGGGGGGGTTTGGGCCACACCCAGCAGTGCTCAGGGGTTACTCCTGGCTGTCTGCTCAGAAATAGCTCCTGGCAGGCACGGGGGACCATCTGGGACACCGGAATTCAAACCAACCACCTTTGGTCCTGGATCGGCTGCTTGCAAGGCAAACACCGCTGTGCTATCTCTCCGGGCCCACCCTTTCATATTCTTACTCAGATCTTTAGATTCTCCAGTAATTTATTTTCTGGAATGTGCCTCAGTTTCTGCATAAGGGCAGTGACCTATTCTCTCAAAAGAGCTTTGGATCTGTCCTGGATGAGCATCTTTATGCCTTCAGGTTACTTAGGTCTAGGCATTTTTTTTTTTTTAGTTTTACTATTCCTGAAAAGCTCATTGTTGAGCCCTTTCCCTTCCTCCATCTGTCTGTAATAGTCACTATTTTTATTTTATATATATATATATAAAATCCTTCACCAGTGCAATATTCCCATGACCAATATCCCAAGTGTCCTTCCTCCCCACCCCACACAGGCCTGTACTCTAGACAGGCTTTCTACAGTTACAGTACCATACCTACACCAGAGTGTCAGCTTCCCTCCAGCATTGCCGCACATGACTCTTGTTTCCTTTTGTTTGGAGGCCACAGATAGTGATGCTCAGGGGTTGCTCTGGGAATCATATTATCAGCATTGAACCTCTAGTTGGTAAAGCAAACTTGCTACTTAATGTGCTATTGCTCCTGCCCTGACTCTTGTTCTGATTCTGAAGTTGATTGTCTTTACCTTGTGATCCTCTAGTCTAGAATATAATGTATCTATTTCATTTTAGTGATGTAGATAATTGAACTCATACTGAGTCTCATCAGCCACCAGTTAGTTGTATGCTTTATTATTTAAAATTTTTGGGCCACAGGGGCTACTCCCAGCTCAGTACTTTGGGTTCTTTTGTGAGACTCAGGGGACTCAATGATCTTGAGAATCAAATCCAGGGCTTTATACATGCTAGACAAATGCTCTGAGCCATGCCTAGGCCTATAATTTTTTATAAGGCAAACACCCTACCTCCACGCTATCTCTTCACACCCCCCAACCTTAGAATTCTTAAATTTGTTGTGTTACACCCAGTGACACTCAGGTGTTACTCCTGGCAGGCTCTGGGGACCATCTGGGATGTTGAGGATCAAACCCGGGTCGAACACTTACAAGGAAAACACTGTGCTATCGCTCTGACCTCTAGAAAAAATTCTTTAGACTCCCTTTTGTCTTCTCCCAAACCAAAGTTCCGGAGATTGTATCTTTGAGATCCTCCATATCTGGAGCAAGGACTGCATCTTCTGTCCTAGGCTTTAAGGAATTTCTGAAATTGCCTCTAACTGCCTGAAAGGGCTAGGAGGAAGACCCAGAAGAGATAAAAGACCTGGGAGGCCTTTGTTGTGGTTATCAGGCTGCTGCTCAAGCAGCAGTGTGGTTTGATAATAAGGGCTAAAACTTCATGCTTGCTTGGGAGAAAGGAGAGTTAGCAAATCAACTGACCTGGTCTCTCATTTAAAACCCATCATGGGGGCCTGGAGCCAGAGTACAGTACGGCGGGTAGGTCTTTTGCCTATCAACCTGGGGTTTGATTCCTGGCATCACATATGATCTCCTGAGCACCTCCAGGAGTGATTTCCTGAGCACACACAGCAGGTTCCCAAACTAAAGTGACACACAAAATATAAAATAAAATACTTCAGGGCTTTTACATTTAAGTTCCTTTTAGTGGCAGAGGGTACTTAGGCTTTGGGGGCACACCTGAGGCGTGGCTTCCATAAGTGCTCTGGCCATTTATGTAATTGGGGTTTTTTTTTTTGGCGGGGGAGGGAGGTCACACCCGGCAGCACTCAGGGGTTCTGGCTCAGAAATCGCTCCTGGCAAGCTTGGGGGACCATATGGGATGCCGGGATTCGAACCACCGTTCTTCTGCATGCAAGGCAAATGCCTTACATGCTATCTCTTCGGCCCCCATTATATAGTTATTTTTTGAAAGGAGATTGGCACAAGGGTGTGAAGGGGAATCTTATGGGATTCTGAGGATGAGTCACATGAAAAGCAAGCACCAGTACTCTCTCTTGCCTTTTATGTATCCATTTAAAGTAAGGTAAGAATTGGACTCAGAAGGACCTTGAGAATTGCAGAAGTCTAACTTAGATAACTTCGAGTGTGATTAGTCACAGAAGCCCATGAGAGCACACTCATCTCCCTCGAACAAAACCATGATCTTCCTGGTCAGCAGGAAACCTGGAGAACAGGGAAGGGATCTTGCTCCTTGTAAACTGGCAGCAGCTGGGCAGCAGGCCTGGCAGGGGAACTGTCCCAGCTCTGCACATGGTCCTGGGAAACTGGAGCCAGGAGCGCCTGCAGGGGGCGCTCCGGCGCGCTGGCTCTAGACTCGTTTTCACCGCGTGCGCGCACAGGAAGGAGCGACCTGGCCTTCTGAACAGGAAGTCGGCTGGCTCCTCCATCCCCGGCAAGATGCAACTTGCAAGGCCGACTCGCCCAGCAAGAAGAAGCGCTGTGTTCCGCCGCCGCCTCCCTCCCATGCACCTTCGTTTAGAACGGCCCCTTTCAACTTCCCCTTTTCACCCACATAAGCAACCCTCTCGCCTTTGTTTCTCGGAATTCTAGCATGCTGCCTTAGCCTGCAGGGCTGGGGTTATAAATTCCCTTGCCAGTGGCAAATAAATCCATTTTGCCGGTAAAGCAGCCGGCAGTGTTTTTTTGTTTTTTTTGTTTTGTTTTGTTTTGTTTACAAAAAATTTTGGGGCCACACCCGGCGGTGCTCAGGGGGGCTGGCTTGCTCAGAAATAGCTCCTGCAGGCACGGGGGGACCATATGGGACACCGGGATTCGAACCAACCACCTTAGGTCCTGGATCAGCTGCTTGCAAGGCAAACACCGCTGTGCTATCTCTCCAGGCCTGTTTACAAAACTTTTTTTTTTGTGTGTGTGTGTGTGTGTGTGTGTGTGTGTGTGTGTGTGTGTTTTGGGTCACACCGGCAGTGCTCAGGGGTTACTCCTGGCTTCATGCTCAGAAATTGCTCCTGGCAGGCACGGGGGGACCATATGGGACGCCGGGATTTGAAACCGATGACCTTCTGCATGAAAGGCAAACGCTCTTACCTCCATGCTATCTCTCCGGCCCCTGTTTTACAAAACTTTTAATGACGTTTTTATTTTTGACTCCATCCAGAAGAGTGTGTGTGTGTGTGTGTGTGTGTGTGTGTGTGTGTGTGTGTGTGTGTGTGTAAGGCAAACGCCTTACCTCCATGCTATCTCCGGCCCCAGAGTTTTTTTTTTTAATGACAAAACTTTTAGGAAAAAGCTATTAGGTGTTATAGTGTTTAAGTGGCTGTTTGTTTGGTTTTTATGAATACTACTTTCCATAGTCTTAGAATATCCTTTTTTGGGGGCCGGGCGGTGGCGCTGGAGGTAAGGTGCCTGCCTTGCCTGCGCTAGCCTAGGACGGACCGCGGTTCGATCCCCGGTGCCCCATATGGTCCCCCAAGAAGCCAGGAGCAACTTCTGAGGCATAGCCAGGAGTAACCCCTGAGCGTCACAGGGTGTGGCCCAAAAACCAAAAAAAAAAAAAGAATATCCTTTTTTTTTCCACCCAGATCATACATTAAAGATGAACATTTTACTTCAAATTATTTAAACTAAGACAGTAGTAGGGCAATTGCCTTGCACGCGGCCACACAGGATGGACTCGGGTTTGATTCCTGGCATCCCATATGGTGCCTGAGCTTGCCAGGAGCAATATCTGAGTGCAGAGCCAGGAGTAACCCCTGAGCACCGCCGGGTATGGCCCAAAATATACACAAAAAAGAGATGTTGCATAAAATTAATATATGTGGCTCAGCTCTTGTATTGTGTATGTGTGGCACTGAGTGTATTGTTGGCACCAGCAAACCGCACCATAAAGATGATTTTACGCTTGTCCTTGTGAAGTTTTGTTTTGGTGCTATTTACTGATAGTACTAGCAAGCTAGTAAACTGTTGTGGGGTGACTGTCTAGTCTTGACCTAAGACTTAGGGGGTACTGTTAGCAATTACTGGGCTGTGCTCACAGGTTCATAGGGGTGCTAGAGCTCAAATTCCAGGCCTCTTTCATGCAGTTCCCTTTGAGCCATCTCTGGCTCACACCAGTAGTCTTAAATTCCACTCCCTCCATGTTTTATCTTTTTGGTTCATATGGGGTGCTGGGGATTGAGTCAGGATTGGGTGGTGTGCAAGGCGAAATGCCCTGCCTGTTGTTACTATCTCTCTAGCCCCCACTCCATTTGTCTTTGAAGGTCACTTCTAAGAGCATGATTTTAGAGTCCAAAGAGCCAAATTTAGATCTCAGGGAAGCCTTATTGTCTTCGATTTGTTTGTTTATTTTTTTTTGGGGCCGCACCGATGCACTCTGAGACCATATGGGATGCCTGAATCAAATAAATATGGGTCAGTCTGGGTCGGCTATGTGCAAGGCAAATGTCCTACAGCTGTGCTATCTCTTCAGTCCCATTTTCCTCGTTTTTTTTTTTTTTTGTTTGTTTTTGTTTTTGTTTTGGGGGTTACTCCTGGCTGTCTGCTCAGAAATAGCCCCTGGCAGGCACGGGGGACCATATGGGATGCTGGGATTCAAACTAACCACCTTAGCTCCTTGATCGGGTGCTTGCAAGGCGACGCTGCTGTGCTATCTCTCTGGCGCCCCATTTTCCTCGTTTTTAATGCGGGACTGAGAAATCTCTCTCTCTTCTCTCTCCTTCTCTCTCTCCTCTCTCTCTCTCTCTCTCTCTCTCTCTCTCTCTACTCTCTTCTCTCTCTCTCTCTCTTCTCTCTCTCTCTCTCTCTCTCTCTCTCTCTCTCTCTCTCTCTCTCTCTCTCTCTCTCTCTATCTCTCTCCTCTCTCTCTCTCGGTTTTTGGGCCACACACCAGTGGTGCTCGGGGGTTACTCCTGGCTGTTCTGCTCAGAAATAGCTCCTGGTAGGCACGGGGAACTATATGGGACACCGGGATTCGAACCAACCTTTGGTCCTGGATGGGCTGATTGCAAGGCAATAAGCCCGGTGTGCTATCTCTCCGGTTGGGCCTGAGAAATATCTCTTAAATACAAAAGGGCCAGAGAGATATATAGAAAATAAAGCCAGAGGCCAAAGAGATAGCAGAAGGATGGTGGTTCTAATCCCTGCATCCCATATGGTCCCCGAGCTTGCCAGGGAGTGATTTCTGAGCGTAGAGCCAGGAGTAAGCATAAGAGTCGGTAGTATAGCTCTGAGCGCTGTCGGGTGTGATGCAAAAACAAAAAAACAAACAAAACAAACAAAAAGATAAGGCCAGTTTGCCTTGCTGGTGGTTGGTTTTGGGATCCTGATTCAAAATCCCCAGCACCACATTGGTTCCTTGAGCCAGGTATGGTCACAAAACAAAAACTAAAACAAAAAAAATCGTTGTAGTAACAAGAGGATTAAAAACTGTAACTTGGGCCCGGAGAGATAGCACAGCGGCGTTTGCCTTGCAGCAGCTGATCCAGACCAAAGGTGGTCCGTGCCTGCCAGGAGCTATTTCTTTCTTTCTTCTTTTTTTTTTCTTCTTTTTCTCTTTATTTTTTTTTGGGGGGGGGGTCACACCGGCAGTGCTCAGGGGTTTTTCCTGGCTCCAGGCTCAGAAATTGCTCCTGGCAGGCACGGGGATCATATGGGACGCTGGGATTCGAACCGATGACCTTCTGCATGAAAGGTAAATGCTTACCTCATGCTATCTCTCCAGCCCCCAGGAGCTATTTTTTTGTTTTTGTTTTTGTTTTTGGGCCACACCCGGTGGTGCTCAGGGGTTACTCCTGGCTAGGCACGGGGGACCATATGGGACACCGGGATTCGAACCAACCACCTTTGGTCCGGATCGGCTGCTTGCAAGGCAAACGCCGCTGTGCTATCTCTCCGGGCCCCAGGAGCTATTTCTGAGCAGACAGCCAGGAGTAACCCCAAGCACCGCTGGGTGTGGCCCCAAAAAAAAACAAACAAACAAAAAAAAAACCTAACTCATAGACATTACTCAATAAATGTTGATTCTCTTCTTTGGCACTACCTAAATATATTAATCTTCAATGGAGATAGTGCAAAGAGATGAAACCCCTGACAAGCATAGGGTGCTGGGTTTGATTCCAGCTCACATAAATTTTCTCACCTGGAGGCCTATAGCTGCTAGAGGAGGGAGAAAAGAAAAAAAAAAACATTGTGGAATGTGGAAGATGGAAATATTTATAAAAAGACAGTTCTTAGGGCATGCCAACATAGCATTCCTTCCCCTTATTTTCTTTTTTGGTTTTGTCTTGGGGGCCACACATGGCTTAGCTCACAGCTTACTCCTGGCTCTGTACTCAGTTGGGGCTGAAGGGACAGTAGGAGATGCTGGGCATTAAACCTGGGTTGATCTTGAAGCAAGTTTCCTACCCACTATACTATATGACTCTAACCCTTTCTCCCTCATTGGGGGGTGGGGGTGGGCCACACCCAGTGACGGTCAGGGGTTACTCCTGGCTATGTGATCAGAAATCAATTCTGGCTCAGGGAACCATATGGGGCATTGGGGGTCGATCCCAGGTCCATTCTGCGTCAGCCACGTGCAAAGTAAACACCCTACCACCTTACCGCTGTGCTATCATTCTAGCCCCATTCCTCCTCATTTTTCATTCCTCCAGGCAAGCTTTGCAATATCACTTTGCCAGGGGCCTAAGAGATGCCTAAAAGCACTTTCTGCACAAGTGTGAGGCCACAACTTCAATCTCTGGTGCCACCCACATATGCTGAGCTATGTCCAAAATACTCTGCTATTGGGGCCGGAGTGATAGTACAGCGGTAAGGTGTTTGCCTTGCACAAGCCGACCTGGGTTCAATCGCCAGAATCCCATATGGTACCTCAAGCCTGACAGAAATGATTTTTTTTTTGTTTTGTTTTGTTTTTGTTTTTGGGCCACACCCGGCATTGCTCAGGGGTTACTCCTGGCTGTCTGCTCAGAAATAGCTCCTGGCAGGCACGGGGGACCAATGGAACACCGGGATTCGAACCAACCACCTTTGGTCCTAGATCGGCTGCTTGCAAGGCAAACGCCGCTGTGCTATCTCTCCGGGCCCACAGAAATGATTTGTTGTCGTTGTTGTTGTTGTTGTTGTTGGGCCACACCCGGCGGCACTCAGGGGTTACTCCTGGCTCTGTGCTCAGAAATCCTCCTGGCAGCCACGGAGGACCATATGGGATGCCAAGATTCAAACCAATGTCGGTCCCTTGTCAGCCACTTGCAAGGCAAACACTGTGCTATCTCTCCAGCCCCCCAGGAGTGATTTCTGAGCACAGAAGCCAGGAGTAATCCCTGAGCATCACTGGGTGTGGCCCCAAAACAAACAAAACCGCCCACAAACAATACTTTGCTGTTTGGGACACCTTGACACTGAAACTTCGTGTGTAATCTTGGCACACAACCAGGTGTGTACAAGCATGAACACAAAGTGTGCCACTGCTGGAGAGCACTGCTGTTGGGGCTCAGGACTAAGATAGAATGAGAGAAAAAGCAGAAAGGGCAGAAAACAAACTTGGAAACATAGAAAAACTGGCACTAATGTGGAAAACCACTGAGGCAAGGGTCTTGTGATTCTGTTAGTTTTCCCCCAATAAATAATTCCTTTAAACTAGCCTACAATATAGACATTTATGCCAATTCATTGAGATTCTCTGATATGTAAATAGGTGAGATTAAGATAGTTAGGCATGTGATCCAAGAATGTTGTTCTCCTCCCAGTAATGTTTATAGACTCAAAGCAATAAACCCTGGGCATGAAGGACAGTAAGAGTTTTCAGTTCATGGGTCTCCATGCTTTTTCAGTCTCCTGGCTCCAAGTTTTTTCTCTATTTCTTTTCTTTTCTCATTTTCTTTCTTTCTCTTTTGGGTTTTTTTTGGGGGGGGGAGTAAAAACAGGTTTTATTTAGAAATTTTATTTAGAAATTATTTAGAGGAAGAAGAGGGGGAGGTAGAGAATGAGAGTAACATGCTCAAGAGAGAGCACAGGCTTCTCCAAAGGAGAGAGCTCCAGTCCACATCCCAGCCTTAAAGGATGGAAGTCCACATCTCAAGATGTGAGATGCAGACAATGTGTGCTCTGGCACCATGTACAAGGCAACACATGTCTACCTCTCTCTCATTTTCTTTTTTTTTTCTTTTTCTTTTTTTCTGGTAGTTTTGGGCCACACCCAATGGGTTACTCCTGGCTATGCACTCAGAAATTGCTCTTGGCTTGGGGGACCATATGTGACACCAGGGGATCGAACCGTGGTTCGTCCTAGGTTAGCGCATGCAAGGCAAATGTCCTACCCCTTGGCACCACCACTCCAGCCCTCACTGTCTCATTTTCTTAATTCTCCACTGAGCACTTCTATTTCACCCTGCTCACCAGGATTGGTTTCCAGCACACTGTAGCTAAAGATGTGAGGGCTGAGGTGGAGAGTGTATGTACAAGCCCCACAACTAGAAAGAGTACACCTCTCAGTGTACACCTTGATGAGGTGTTCGAGCTGCATGCAACTCATGGTCATTGTCACAACAGCAATACATGGAAGGGAAGCTAGATTTGTGTGTGTGTGTGTGTGTGTGTGTGTGTGTGTGTGTATTAAATTCTATTGTATAAATCCTCACTCCCCACAGTGAGGCCACAGTGACCCCAGGAGACATCTAGGAGACACCTACTAGGAGACATCTTCCCTTCTCTAAAAGCCAAAAAGTATCTTTGCTTACAATAGATGCCATCTTGGAGATTCATCAGATGTCTGAGCTGGAACTGTAGAGAAAGCAAAACCATAGATTTCAACATAAGCAAATGGTTTGAAACCTTCTGGTGTAGTGTTGCCTGAAGCTTCTGCCTCTGCTGAAATCACCTTCCTGGATCTCACAGCTGCAGAGAGCCACAGGGCTTTGTGTGAGGAAGAAAGGCCATAGAGAGATTGGAGTGACAGCACAGTGGAAAAGGCACTTGCCATGCATGTGGCCAACCTGGGTTTGATCCCAAGCATCCCATGTGGTCCCTGAGAACCACCAGGAGTGAGTCCTGAGTATAGAGCCAGGAGTAACTCCGGAGCATCTCCAGGTGTGGCCCACAAACAAAACCATGGAACAGACATCATTTAAATTGACAGGCTGACCATCAAACCCAATTTGGTTTGGCAAGGCAAATACCCTACCTATCATTCCTTACCCTGAGACTTTTTAAGTATTGACTCCTGACCATCAGGAAAATTTTTCTTACTAATTGACCACAGAATTGGATATATTCTGGCTCTGTGGTTGTGGCTCAGAGGTAGAGCAGTTGTTTTGCATGTGTGAGGCTCAGGGTTCATCCTTTGACACTGCAAAACAATGCTAGCAAACAATTAGTCTTAGAGAACAACGCTTTACTTATTTGTCTTGTTATTAATATTGTAAAATGGTTCAAAATTCTCTCTTTTGGGAAAAAGTACTTATTTGTTATTATAACTTGTTTTTATTTGGAGGTGTCACCTGGCTCTGTGCTTAAGGGTCACTCTTGGCATTACTAGAGGGGCCATATAGGGTGCTGGAAATCAAACTGGGCTCAGTTGAATGCAAGGCAAGTGCCTGATCTAGTATATTTTCTCTCTCTCTCTCTCTCTCTCTCTCTCTCTCTCTCTCTTCTCCTCTCTCTCCTCTCCTCTCTCTCTCTCTCTCTGGCTCCTAAAGTATTTTAGACTTTTATTTTCATGTATATGTTTCTCAATTTTTTTTTTTTTTGGTTTTTGGGCCACACCCGTTTGACGCTCAGGGGTTACTCCTGGCTATGCGCTCAGAAATCGCCCCTGGCTTGGGGGGACCATATGGGACGCCGGGGGATCGAACCGCGGTCCATCCTACGCTAGCACTTGCAAGGCAGACACCTTACCTCTAGCGCCACCTTCCCGGCCCCCAATTTTTTTAGTATTACTAATATATATAACTAAAATTGGGCCCAGAGAGATAGTAAATCAGCTAAGACACTAACCTTGCATGTGGCTGTTCTATGTCAGATCCCCAGCATCTTATATATTCCCTCAAGTCCATCAAGTTGATCCCTGAGCACAGAGCCAGGAGTAAAGTCCTGAGCACTGCCAGATGCAACCTAAATACTAACAGAGAAAAAAATTAAAAGATGCTAAATGAGCCCAAGTTCTAAGGAAGGATCCTTTGGGTTACTCTTTATTGAGTGCTCCCTATGCAGGCATCACATATGCTTTATTTATATATTTTTGGTTTGGGGGCCTTTCCCAGCAAAACTCAGGGACTACTCTGGTCCTGCACTCAGGAGTTACTCCTGGCAAACCATATGGAATGCCAAGAATTGAATCCAGCTCAACTGCATACAAGGTAAATGCCCTATCTGCTGTACGATCTTTCTGGTCCCATCACATCTCCTTTAATAACCACCTGTTTGGTCTCTTTTGGGGGAGGGGCTAGGGCAACACCCAGTAGTATGCAGTGACTACTCCTGGCTATGTGCTCAGGAATGACAACTGAAGGTACTCAGGAAACCACTATGCAGTGTTGAGTATCCACTTGTGTGCCTCTTGCAAGATAATGTCTGTATCCTGTACCATCTCCAGCTCAGTTCTCTGCTTTTAGATTGCATTTTAGTAAAAATATATACTTTCAAGACCAGAGAGATAGTACAGTGCGTAGGGCATTTGACCTTGTATATATTCAAACTCTGGCATCACATATGATCCCCAGAGTCCTGCCAGGAATAATTACTTAGCAGTTCTGAGTTATTCCCCCCTCCAAAATTAAAAACACAAGAAAGAAATATGTTATTAGAGAGCTTAACAAGCTGCAGAAAACCTAGCTTCTGTCTCCTTGTACTTTGGACCCATGAGCACTGCAGGGAGTGCGAAGAGAGCAGAGAGCGCGGGCAGTATAGCTTCCAAGTACCACCAGATATGGACCCATCCCCCCCCCAAAAAAAAAAATAGACCAGCTGAAACATGAGCCATAGACTGATTTCCTAAGTCAGGTTGAAGGTATATACTCTCCTGAGTCTCCATTGGCCAGTGGCAATCTTGCCTCAACCAGATCCCTATCTGGGTCAGCTGCCCTGGAATAAGCATCCAGGGGCCAAGGAGCCTGTGTACCAAAGCCATTTTCTGGTTTTCCACATCTAAGGCCAGGGAACACTGTTTTGCCTTTATATTTGAATGACATGGGATCCTCAGAAGGTGGTAGAATCTCTCTCTCTCTCTCTCTCTCTCTTCTCTCTCTCTCTCTCTCTCTCTCTCTCTCTCTCTCTCTCTCTCTCTCTCTCTCTCTCTCTCTCTCTCTCTGTAGGGGAGGCATGCATGCCCCCACTGGTGCTCAGGCCCTACTTCAGGCTCTGTGTTCTTTCATAGTTGTGCTCAGGGGATCATTTATTAGATCACAAAACATATGCTTTCAACCTGTTGTACTATCTCTGATCTCTACTGTTCTTTTTCTCCTTAATTGTTATTTGTTTGTTAGGGGTCCACAAGGCCATGCTCAAGATTTATTCTTGGCTCTGTGCTCAGGGATCACTCCTGGCAGGGCTCAGGCACCATAATATGTGCAAGTGATCAACCAAAATTGGCTGAGGGCAGGCAAGTGTCTTACCCACCCCCTGTACTATCAATCCAGCCATACCATCCTTGTATGTTGTTTGCTTGTTTATTTTTAGAACTTAGGTGTTTTATAGATGTGAGCTCTGTCATGAAGCAGGTTAGCTTTAATTATTATAACAGTATTTTTGTATTATTAATATGCATTGAAATTTTATTCATAATTTCCTTAACAATTTTGTGAGGTGCCAGGGATTGAGCCCAGGGCCTCACACATGCATGATAAAGTGATCTACCTTTCCCTGAACACCACTGGGTGTGGTCCTAAAACCAAAAACCCAAAAAAAAAAAAAAAAAAGATCTACCTTTGAGCTATATCCTGCCTTTGCATTAGAATTTTTCAGGTATATCGGAGAGATAGCACAGCGGCGTTTGCCTTGCAAGCAGCCAATCCAGGACCAAAGGTGGTTGGTTCGAATCCCGGTGTCCCATATGGTCCCCTGTGCCTGCCAGGAGCTATTTCTGAGCAGACAGCCAGGAGTAACCCTGAGCACCGCCGGGTGTGGCCCAAAAAAAAAAAAAAAAAAAAAAATCTAAAAAAAGAATTTTTCAGGTATAATCTTGTCTACCATCAGAACAAACCTCTGTAGTAACTTAATTATTAGGACTGTCTCTGGTTTTGAAATGAGGAAATGAAAGATCTCTTGGAGTTCCCACAGTTCAGCTCATTTGGATGTTTATTAATGTTTAAGGATAGAGTATAGCACATGACTATATACTTATTGAGACTATATTTATCAAGATGTCTGCATATTAAGGCAAACTTCAAATGGAAGGACTGGATAGAAGCAGTTAGCTTCCAGTGGAAGGAAGCACTGATAATGCCAAAATCTCTAGCTAAGGGCAAAAAGTGAAACGTCTAGGGTTTGAGTTTTCTTTGGGGGGTGGGTGGGTGGGTGGTGCAGCCATATCTCATGACTGCTCAGGGGTTACTCTTTTTTTTTACATTTTTATTGAAATTATTGTGAGTTACAAAGTCCTATAGTTGGATTTCAGGCATATAGTGACAACAATGAATTAGGGCCATTCCCACCACTAGTGTTGACCTCCCTCCACCAAAGCTCCCAGAGTGCATTCTGTACTACCACCCTTAGCCCCCTGGCCTGCCAATGTAACAGGCCCATTATAAGTTTAGATTGTAATAGTTTGGATCTCTTGATTTATTTTTCTTTTTTTTTTTTTTTTTTTTTTTTTGTTGGTTTTTGGGCCACACCCGGCGGTGCTCAGGGGCTACTCCTGGCTGTCTGCTCAGAAATAGCTCCTGGCAGGCACGGGGGACCATATGGGACACTGGGATTCGAACCAACCACCTTTGGTCCTGGATTGGCTGCTTGCAAGGCAAACACTGCTGTGCTATCTCTCCGGGCTGATTTTTTTTTTTTCTTTTCGAGCCACAATCGTTTGATGCTCAGGGGCTACACCTGGCTAAGTGCTCAGAAATTGCCCCTGGCTTGGGGGGACCATATGGGACACGGGGGGCGGGGGGATAGAACCGAGGTCCTTCCTTGGCTAGCGCTTGCAAGGCAGACACCTTACCTCTAGCGCCACCTCGCCGGCCCAGATTTTTTTGTTGGTGAATTTGGCTTGGATATTTAGTTCTGTCCATTTTTATATCCACCAATGCACCTGAGACCACTTGGCCCCTAGCCCAACCCTCTTTTTTATTCTCAATTTTATAGAAAAATGCAGAAAGATGAGGTACAACATAGTAATTCATGTCTCAAGGTTTTATGAAAAAGGCAGAGCCCTTATCAAAATAAAATTTAAAAATGGGGGTGGCAGGTGTGTGTGTGTGTGTGTGTGTGTGTGTGTGTGTGTGTGTGTGTGTGTTGTATAGGCACAGCAAACACTGGGGAAATTAGAAAGGTAATACCTTTGGCCTAAAAAAATCCAGGGTGTCCCTACCCATGAAGCATTCTGTCGTAAGAACAACTACAGGCTCCAGGCATACTAATTGTCCAACCCCAAGGTCTTTCTTCATGATCCCAGGAAAAGTTTTCTTGTTTCTTTTTCTTTCTTTTCTTTTTTTTTTTTTTGGTTTTTGGGTCACACCCGGCAGCGCCCAAGGTTTACTCCTGGCTCTATGCTCAGAAATCGCTCCTGGAAGGTTCTGGGGACCAAATGGGATGCCGGGATTCTGCATGCAAGGCAAATGCCCTACCTCTATGCTCTCTCTCTCTCTCTCTGGCCCCTTAGGAAAAGTTTTCAACCACGTTTGTTGCAGTCAGTCTTCTGTAATTAGAGATCTTGGTTTTTGCACAGATCCTATGTTGAAGCTGGGTGTCATGGCACATCATCTGATTTCATCTTACCCTTAGGTGGCAAGGCAGGAAAACCTGCTCTTAAAGCAAGTTGTTGCTGTTTTCTAGTTGTCTGGGTGTCATATGAGCCCATCCTGGAGCAAGGGTGGCATTAGGGCCTCCCCATGTGGAAATTTGATTCCTGTTGCTGGTGTAGAAAAACCATGCCAGTTCAAAGGATTGGGGTTGGATGGTTGATGTCTGATCCATCGAGGCCTAAGTTAAGTCCTGTGTTACTCTCGACTTGACTCAGGAAACACTCTTGGTAGTGCTCAAGGGACCATATGGGATGCCTGGGATGGAACCTGGACTGGCTGCTGTAAGACAAGTGCCCAACCAGCTGTACAATATTGCTTTGACCATAGGGCTTTTTATTTTTTTTAAGTTTTTTTTTTGGGGGGTCATACCTGGCAGCACTCAGGGGTCACTCCAGGCTCTATGCTCAGAAATCGCTCCTGGCAGGCTCAGGGGACCATATGGGATGCCAGGATTCGAACCACTGTCCTTCTGAATGCAAAGCAAGCGCCTACCTTCGTGCTATCTCTCTGTCCCCTTAAAGTTTTTTTTATTTCTCTTGAGTTATTGATAACTAAATTGATTCATCTTAGCTTTAGCCTTTCTATTTTTTGGGGGGGGGAGGTACACTCGTTGGCACTTAGGTGTCACTCTTGATTTTGCACTCAGAAATTGCTCCTGGCAGGCTCAGGCGACCATATAGGATGCTAGGGATCAAACCCAGGTAGGCTGCATGTAAGGCAAACATCCTACCTGCTGTGCTATCACTACAAAAACCAAATACCAAGAAAAAGTTCATGATCAACAATCTCCTCTCTCTCTCTCTCTCTCTCTCTCTCTCTCTCTCTCTCTCTCTCTCTCTCTCTCTCTCTCTCTCGTGTGTGTGTGTGTGTGTGTGTGTGTGTGTTTGTGCGTGCGCGTGTGCCCTGCACGTGTTGGGTCATACCTGTGCTCAGTTTATTTTTGGGGGACACACCTGGCAGCAATCAGGGATTAATGCTGGTTCTGCACTCCTGGCAGGTTGGGGATCATATGGGATGCATGGATGGAACCAGGGTTAGCTGCATGCAAGGCAAACACCCTACTTTCTATACAATTACTTCAGTTCCAAATTTTTATTTAACGAAACTTGCTTAGAAAGGCGTGAAGAGGGGCCGAGCGGTGGCGCTAGAGGTAAGGTGCCTGCCTTGCCTGCACTAGCCTTGGACAGACCGCGGTTCGATCCCCCGGCGTCCCATATGGTCCCCCAAGCCAGGAGCAACTTCTGAGCGCATAGCCAGGAGTAATCCCTAAGCGTCACCGGGTGTGCCCCCCCCAAACAAACAAACAAACAAACAAAACAAAACAGAAAGGTGTGAGGAGAGAAAGAGGGGAAATATGTTCAAGAGAGAACACAGGCTTCTACAGAGTGGAAACAGATAACAAGCGAGACTTGTGTTCAAGGGGCAAGACGGGAATGAAGTGCAAGCCGAAAGTCAAAAACTTTTGACACAATCCAAGTCTTTGACCTAGTTCAAATTCAGAGGTAATGCAGTTTCCTTACAATAGTTATCTGGTTGCATTTAATTAATTAGCTTATGTTTGGGGTCCATACATTTTTTTTTTTTGGTTCAGGGTCTTTCTTCAGGGTTTATTTCTAGCTCAGCAGTGTCCCCTGGTGGTTCTCCTAGGTGGTGCTGGAGAAGGCAAAAGCCTTCCTTACCTCCGGTTCTGTCTCCTTGGCCCCCTGGCTCCATTTTACTTGACTTCTTTTTCTTTTTCAATTTGGAAACTCAGGTGGAATTTTTAAGGTAACTCATAAGAACGTCTGTCCTTTTTGGGGTCGGAATAATAGTCCAGCAGGTAGAGGACTTGCCTTGCACTCAGCAGACTAGGATTAATCTCTGGAGTCACACCTGAGCCTGCCAGGTGTGGCCCAAAAACCTAAAAGAAAAAAAAAAGGGGGGGGTTAAAAGGGACCGCAGCAGTAGCGCATCGGTCGGGCGCTTGGCTTGCACGCAGCTGACCCAGGGTGGACCTCAGTTCCGATTCCCGGAAGGGGGCCGGAGCAATAGCACAGCGGCAGGGCGTTTGCCTTGCACGATGTCAACCCAGGACGGATGGTGGTTCGAATTCCAGCATCCCATATGGTCCCCCATGTCTACCAGGGGCGATTTTTGAGTGCAGAGTCAGGAGTAATTCCTGAGCGTCCACTTGGGTATGGGTCAAAAAAAAAAAAAAAAAGGTTAAAAATAATAACGGCTATATATTTTCTGGGCGGACAGAGTGATAGTGCCGGGCCAGAGTGATACTACTTAGTACACTTGTCTTTCATCCCTATGCAATGTCAGGTGTGGTTTTTGAGCACAGAGTCAGGAGTAACTTCTGAACACTGCAGGCTGTGGCCCAAAAAGCAAAATCAAAAAACAACAAAGCACAGTGGGTAGGGCTCTTGCCTTGAACATGGTCAACCCAGTTTCCATCCCTCTATACCACAGATGGTCAGTTCCTGAAGTCTTGGCAGGAGTGAGAGCTAAGCGCAGAATCAGGAATAATCCTTGGGGCCCAAGCGGTGGCGCAGAGGTAGGGCGTTTGCCTTGAACACGGCCGACATAGGATGGACTGAGGTTCGATCCCCTGGCCTTCATATGGTTTCCCAAGCCAGGAGCTATTTCTGAGCACATAGCCAGGCATAATCCCTGGACGTCACCGAGTGTAGCCCCCAAATCAAAGAAAGTATGATCTTTTGTTGTTGTTGTTTTTGGGCCACACGCAGAAGCCCTCATGGGTGACTCTTGGCTCTGCAATCAGAAATCGCTCCTGGGGGCCCGGAGAGATAGCACAGCGGCATTTGCCTTGCAAGCAGCCGATCCAGGACCAAAGATGGTTGGTTCGAATCCCGGTGTCCCATATGGTCCCTCGTGCCTGCCAGGAGCTATTTCTGAGCAGACAGCCAGGAGTAACCCCTGAGCACCGCCGAGTGTGGCCCAAAAACCAAAAAAAAAAAAAAAAAAGAAAAAAGAAAAAAAAAAAAAAAAAGAAAAGAAATTGCTCCTGGAAGGCTCGGGGGACCATATGGGATACAGGGATCAAACCCACGCCGGTCCAGGGTTGGACGCGTGCAAGGCAAATGCCCTACCGCTGTGCTATCGCTCTGGCCCCAATAAGTATGATTTTGCTTCAAAAAACAAAAACCGATAAAAAGCCCCCAAAATCTGAAGTCTATTTTATTTATTTATTTATTTATTTATTTTTGGTTTTTGGGTCACACCCAGCAGCACCTAGGGGTTACTCCTGGCTCTATGCTCAGAAATCGCTCCTGGCAGGTTCAGGGGACCATATGAGATGCTAGGATTCGAACCACTGACCTTCTGCATGCAAGGTAAACACCTTACCTCCATGCTATCTCTCAGGCCCCCTGACTCTATTTTAAAGAAGGCTTCAGGGGCTAGAGCCATAGCACAACAGATGGGGCTTTTGCTTTGCATGTGGCTGACCCAGGCTTGATCCCCAGCATCCCATATGGTGCCTTGAACCTACCAGGAGATATTTCTGAGCACAGAGCAGGAGTAACCCCTGAGCACCACTAGCTGCAGTTCAAAAACCAAAAAGAAAAAATAGGCTTCACATCTGTCACCTTTTTTTTTTTGTTTGTTTTTTGTGTGTGTGTTTTTGTTTTGTTTTTGTTTTTGGGTCACACCCGGCGGTGCTCAGGGCTTACTCCTGGCTGTCTGCTCAGAAATAGCTCCTGGCAGGCACAGGGGACCATATGGGACACCGGGATTCGAACCAACCACCTTTGGTCATGGATCGGCTGCTTGCAAGGCAAACGCCGCTGTGCTATCTCTCCGGGCCCTGCATCTGTCACCTTTTTATAAGGATGTAGAGCTGCGATATAGCCCTTGTGACTATGTTTTACTTGGCACCCCAAATGAAAGATTGAGACAGAGTCTAGTGTGAGCCTAACAACAGAGGGAACAGGTTTGAGAACAGTTACTCTCTTTTACTATAGTTAGATAAATTGGTTTTCCCTGTTTTTGATTTTGGGTCTCACCCAACAGTGCTCAGAACTTACTCCTGGCTCTGTTCAGGGATCATTCTGGAAATGCTTAGGGTTCAATTGAACCCTGGTCATCTTCGTATAAAGCAAATACCCTACCCACTGTACTATCGCTGCAGGTTAAAGTTGGTTCTTTTACATTTTCTAGCAAAATATTTCACTATTGCATATTTGAATTTATAAAATCTGGAAAAACAATCACATTAGAAAATTTCCAAAGTCTCCATTTATGACAAAACCACTCCCTTTTCTTGAGAGCAGCTTTTTATATTCCCTGGGAAGAGGAAAGAAAGGAGAAACTTGAACCTGATTTTTGTGAAAATTCAATTTTGCAAAATTGTGAAGTGTTTAAATCTAAGTTAGATCTATGACTTAATTTCAAAACCAGATAGAACTGCCTCAAAAGGTGTGAATTTTCTAACAGCATATCTGTCAACATTTCAAAAATACATTTTTTGGGGAGGCCACATCTGGTGGCACTCAGAGGTTACTACTGGCTCTGCACTCAGAAGCTGCCTCTGGCAGGCTTGAGGGACCATATGGGATGCCCGGAACCGAACCCGGGTTCTACCCGGGTCAACCTCGTGCAAAACAAACACCCTTTGTCTGTGCTATCACTCTTGCCTTCAAAAATACATTTCTTTTTTTAATATATAAAATATTTAAGCACCATGATTACAAACATGGGTTGGTTTTCAGTCATAAACAAAACATACCCCTTCACCAGTGCAACATTCCCACCACCAATGCTCCCCACTTTCCAGACCTTGCCTGTATTTGAGACAAGCATACTACTTCTCTCACTCATTAAGATTGTCATGATAGTTGTTAGTGTAGTTGTTTCTCTAACTGCACCATGTATGGTGTAGCTTCATATTGTGAATATCAAAAGTACATTTCTGAGGGTGAGAATCTTACCACCTGCAAATAAATGAGGTATACTTTTTTTTTGTTTTATTGTTGGTTTTTGGGCCACACCCGGCAGTGCTCAGGGGTTAATTCTGTCTTTGTACTCAGAAATTACTCCTTTCTCAAGGGGATGCTGGAGATTGAACCTGGGTCAGCTGCACGCAAGACATTGCCCTATCTGCTGTGCTATCACTCCAGTCTTGAATTATATATTTTCACTTATTATTATTTAAAATTTTCTTCTTTTTTTTTATTTGAAGACAAAGATGCAAAGAAAGGACAAGGTGAAGTTACAGTGGGAAGACAATCACCCATAAAAAGAATTCTCAAAAATCCCTTTCTGATACCTTGATTTTGAATTTTCAACCAAAAAAAAATAACATTAAGAAAAATAAAACAAAACACATGCATATTTACTTTGTCCCTCAAGTTCCCAGATTGTAGTATACTACAACATTTCTTAGCAGTACCCAAAGCAATCTAAAACCACAAAATCTATGTAACTTCTTTAACATTAAAGGCTATAGCATTGTTGATACAGTTGATTATAATACATTATTTCATCAAGGATGAGTCAAAGGAGCACAGCATAGACGGTGTTAGTGTGACAATTGTTTGCATAGGCCCAGCAAAATATAGGGGACATAGGAAGGAAAAGCCTTGGCCTAAATAAGGAGACCTTACCCCTGAAGCTTTCCAGCACAAGACCAACTCTAGGCTCCAGGCATACCAGGATGTCCAACCCAAGTCATTGTCTGTAGTGCCAATAGACTTTTATTTTTTTATTTTTTTTTTTGGTTTTTGGGTCACACCCAGCATCACTCAGGGGTTACTCCTGGTTCTATGCTCAGAAATCGCTCCTGGCAGGCTTGGGGGACCATATGGGATGCCGGGATTCAAACCGATGACCTTCTGCATGAAAGGCAATCGCCTTACCCTCCATGCTATCTCTCCAGCCCCTTTTATTTTGTTTTTGAGCCACACTCAGTGACACTCAGGGGTTACTCCTGGCTATGCGCTCAGAAATCGCTCCTGGCTTGGGGGACCATATGGGATGCCAGGGGATCAAACCGCAGTCTGTCCTAGGCTAGCGCATGCAAGGTAGATGCCTTACCACTTGTGCCATTGCTCCAGCCCCTATTATTTAAAATTTTTGAAGCCACACCAGAATTGCTCAGGGGATCATATGTGGTGTCAGGAATTTAAATCAGGGTAACTGCAATTGCATGCAAGGCAAGTACCATACCTCCTTTGCTATCTCTCTAGCCTCAGGAATAGTTATATTTTAAAAATTTCCATATATCTCTCTTAGTGGCCAGACTGATAGTACAGCAGGGAGGGTAGTTGTTTTGCATGCAGTCAACCCAGTATTGATCCTGGCTCAGCAGCGTGTAAGGCAAACGCCCTACCACTGTTGTGTCTTTTCTAGCTAAATATCAATAGAGACCCCAAGCTCCCAAAGATTGCATTTTAGAATATTGGCAGAAAGGTAATACTAAGAAGAGGCTGACATTTCCTGAGCTTTATTTGTTGGAACTGGGAGAGGCCATGTGCCTGAGCTTTGTTTCCTTGAATCCTCCTGTTAGCATTGCAAGGAAGGCGATGAGACTTTGTTTATTTGGGTTACTCATTTATTTATTTTTGATATTTGGCCCATTCCTGGCAGTTCTGAGAACTTAATTCTAACTCTGAGCTCAGGGTTCATTCTGCGGTGCTCAGGATTGAACCCATGTCAGCCAAGTGCAAAAATAGAAACTTACTGCTGTAGTGCCCTTGGCCTGCATTTATTGCTGAGTACTCTTTGTCACAGGGACTTTAAAACTCATCCACTTACTCCCCTATAGTAGGAATAGGGAGAGAACCATGTATGTTGAGATACATCTATTCCAAAGTTCACATTTTTGGGAATAGGGGTGTTGGAAGACACAGCTCCTTGAGGTTAAGGTCCTACTCCTAACTTGGTGCTTAGTGGTTTTGGGATTGAATCTTGGGCCTTCAGCATATAAAGCATGCATACTACCCTTTCTCTTTGCCACTCCTCCCTAAAGCATGCCCTCTTGATTAGACCAGACTGGTCTAAACATGAACAAAAATAAAAAACCTGGGGCTCGATTACAGCAGGTAGGGTGTTTGCCTTGCAAATGGCCAACTCTCAGCATTTCCTATGATCCCATGTGTACCGCCAGGTGTAATTTCTAAGTGCAGAATGCAGAGACAGGAGTGAAAAAAAGGGCTAAAATTCCAGTCTCATCTATGAGGTAAGTGTATTTTTTGGTTCTTTTTGTTTGTTAGTTTTTTAAACAGGCGTAAACTGCTGAGTGTGGCTCAAAGAAAAGAAAAAACAAAACAAAACAAAAAAGACCCTGGTAAACAAGCTAGAGATAAGCACCAAGGAGTTGTAGTATTTTATTTCTTTCCTCAGGAATCCCTGGAGTTGATGGATTCTATCTTTGTTTGACATGTACTGTGCAACAATTGCAGTTATATGTAACATTTACGCTTCAGATATAGCCACCAGCTCTCTGAAGTTTCTGCCCCTGATTGAAATTGCCTTGCAAGGAGTTTTTCCAAGCCAGCTGTCTGTGGGAGCAATCAAGACTCAACCCTGACTCTGACAGTGGAGATTTGGCAGCCTCATCACGCCTCCATGGGAAAAATGAAATGGACAGATTAAGGGAACAATTCCAAGAATAATCTGGCACTTGATTTAAGACTGGAAAATACGTTTCCTTCTTATTTGGGCAAGGAAAATGCCCCAAGGAGAGTAAAAGTCAGCAAAGAATTCCAGCTGAGAGCCCTGATCTGACTGATTCATGCCTGTAAAACAGCTGTACTATTTGCTACCTCTTGGAGCTTGTGCTCAACTGTTCAATGCAGATCTGCAGTGAACCTGGAAACAGGTGGGTGTTAGGGGGGAATAGATGGGAGACAAGGAACCAAAAAATGCAAGACTGGGATTGTAGCTAGTGGTTAAGCACTTGGCCTTGCAAGTGTGAGGCTCTAGGATAAATTTCCAGCACTGATTGAGCACTTTGAGCACCGCATGCTTCCCCAAGCAGTCAGGTGTGGTCTCTTACCCCCCCCCCACACTTTCACCACACACACACACTATTAGAATGGGAGAAACAACTAACTATAAAAGCACAAGAATTGGGGCCAGAATGATAGTACAGAAGGTAGGGTGTTTGCCTTGAACCAGTGTCAAGCATGTCAAGGCAAGTGTCTTAAGGCTTCACATGTACCCCCCCCCCCAAATGTCAATCTCAGGAAATATTTAGAACAAAACTTTGGAGCACAGGCTTTGTATACTAGAGTCCCCAACACCGACTGTCCTGCAAGGGACCCTGAGAACAGAGCTAAAGCTAGGAGTAGTTGATGTGTCTGGTAGGCATTGCTAAGTGTGTCCTCAATCTCCCAAGAGGCTCAAAGTAATGGGATTCCCTGAACTCAAAGTTCCTTCTCAATAACAATCCCCTAAAAATGGACTCTTTGGGTCCGGAGAGATAGCATGGAAGTAGGGTATTTGCCTTGCATGCAGAAGGATGGTGGTTCGAATCTTGGCATCCCATATTGTCCCCCGAGCCTGCCAAGAGCAATTTCTGTAGAGCTAGGAGTATCCCCTGAGTACAGCTGGGTGTGACCCAAAACAAACAAACAAACAAACAAACAAACAAAAAAAGGACTCTTTTGTATCTTTCTTTTATTTTTTTTTGTTGGGGGCAGGCCTGGCAGTGCTCAGGAATTACTCTTGTTGGTGCTTGTGGGACAATATGGTATGTTAGGGATCAAACCTGGGTCATACAAGGCAAGCACTGTACCCACTGTACTCTCTCCCCAGCCCCAGTAATGAACTCTTACCTGCACCGAAAGCCCAAGCCAGGGAAGGTTAGGAAAAAAAAATTTATGAAATCAACTTTGCAGTGGCTGGGTCCACTTGCCTTGTATTTGAACAACTCTGATTTGATCGCTGGCATCTTATATGTTTCCTGAGCTATGCCAGGAGCGGTCTTTGAGTGCAGTCAGGAGTAAGCCCTGAGCCAGATTGCCCCCCTCAAAACACCAAAAATCTATTTTCCAAAACCAAGAGAGGCACTCTTAGTCCTGGGAATCAACCACACCCCTTTGTTCTGGATGTGTCCCACTTCCCTGTGCTTGGAGGCTTGGAATGCTGGCCAGCACTCCATTCTGGGGGCTGCCACATCTTCCATACCCATCAACTTCTCTTTCCAGGGGTAACTTTTTTTTTTTTTTGGTTTTTGGGCCACACCCGTTTGACGCTCAGGGGTTACTCCTGGCTATGTGCTCAGAAATCGCCCCTGGCTTGGGGGGGACCATATGGGACGCCGGGGGATCGAACTGCGGTCCTTCCTTGGCTAGCGCTTACAAGGCAGACACCTTACCTCCAGCGCCACCTACCTGGCCCCACCAGGGGTAACTTTTCCCCATACTAAATAAGGCACATTCCTTTGGGGATTCTCCACTTTCCAATTCCAATTTCTTCCTTTTACTTTATAAGACTCTCTCTTCTCTCTCTCTCTCTCTCTCTCTCTCTCTCTCTCTCTCTCTCTCTCTCTCTCTCAGGTCACACCTGGTAGTGCTCATGTGTTACTCCTGACTGTGCTCAGGGATCACTCCTGTGATCTCAGGGTACTATATGGGATGCCTGGGACCAAACTCAGGGTGGCCACATGCAAGGCAAACATCCTATCCACAGTACTATCACTCCAGTGCCATTGCTTTGCCCCTTACTTATGCCTTTTTCTGTGCTCCTATATCCTAAATAAGATGATAGTTCCTCACTAATTGTCACCATGGAAGTTCTTCCTACATGAGAAAGACCAAGAACCTGAGTATGTGTTGAGGTTAGACTAAATCTCCTTTGCTTGTAAAGAGCCTGATATTCCCTCAGCCTGAGATCATCACTCCTGAAGTCAGCGGCATGTTGCCTATGGTGCAGACCAAGTGGTTCTCAGGTAGATGCCAGATGCCAGATAGTCTTCATAGCAGGGCCATTGTGTCCAAGCTAGAAGAGCTCATAAAGGCTTTTCTGAGTCCAGATCTCCAAGGGCAAGTTACCCATAGGTTACAGAGGGCCAAGCAGGAGGGAACAAGCTCTCTATTGTGTGGCTGTTTCCTCTCATTCTGTGACACTCCACTCTTTCATCAGAAACACCATGAAGGAGGCCCAGGTGTGCTCTCTGGCACCATATGATCCTCTGAATACTGTCAGGGCTGACCCAACACCTTGCCTTGTATGTGTGAGGCCTTGTGTTTGATCCTATCTCTTTGTTTAGATCAAAAACATTTAAAAGCTACAGAACTCAGAGTACCTAGAATGCTATTCTGTAGACTCCGTATATGCACACATGCATGTGCGCACACACCCGGTCCTGAGAGCATCTTTATCATTATATTATATTATTATTAATTATCATTTGTTTTTGGGCCACACCCGGAGCTCAGAAATCATTCCTGCCAGGCTTAGAAGATCATATGGGATGTTGGGGATTGAACCTGGGTCAGTCCTAGGTCGGTCCTGGGTTGGTCCTGGATCGGCTGTGTGCAAGGCAACTACATGCCCTACCTGCTCTGGCCCCTGTTATATTATTTTTATTTGGGGGCCACATCTGGCAATGCTCAGGGATTACTCCTGGTTCTGAACCCAGGAATTACCACTGGTGTGCTTGAGGGATGCTGAGAATTACACTTTGTGTGGCTGTGTGGAAGGCAAGTGCCCTATCCATTGTACTATTGATTGCTCTGTACACCACCACCCCAGTTTTGTTCTTTTTTTCTTTTTTGGACACAGCCTGTAATGCTCAGGGGTTACTCCTGGCTATGCGCTCAGAAATTGCTCCTGGCTTGGGGAACCATATGGGACTCCGGGGATCGAACCAAGGTCGGTCCTGGATCCCCCCCCTCCATCCCCGCTTTTTTGGTGGGAGCACACTCAACAGAGCTCAGGGGTTACTTCCTGGCTCTGCATGCAGCAGGAATCACTCTTGGCAGACTCAGGGGACCATATGGAATTCCAGGTATAGAATCCTGGTCTTTCCTGTGTCCGCTACATGAAAGGCAAATGGCTGTGCTATCACTTCAGGCCCCAAACATCTTTAAAAAAACACACACACACACACACATTTTTTGGGGGCCAGAACAATAGTACAGTGGTTGGGCATTTGCCTTGCATGTGGTGGACTCAGCACTGAACAGGATTCAATACCTGGTATCCCATATGGTCCCACGAGTAACCTCTGAGTGCTACTAGGTGTGGTCCCACTTCCCATTTTTATTTTTGGTTTTTGGGTCAAACCTGGAGGAGCTCAGGAATTATTCCTGGTTCTTCACTCAGAAATCACTCCTGTCTGGCTCGGGTTGTCCATATGGGATGCTGGAGATTGAACAGGGTCTTGGGACTTCCTGGGTAGGCCGCATGCAAGTCAAATGCCCTACCACTAAACTATCGCTCTGGCCTGTAGTCCTATATAAAAAAATTAATCTTCCATAATATGTTCAAGAGCTTTTATTTTATTTTGTTTTGTCTGGAGCCACATGTACTAGTGCTTAGGGCTTACTCCTGCTCTGTGTCCAGGGATCACTCCTGGCAGGCTAGGGGGACCATATGGGATGCCAGAAATTGACCCAGGGTCCGTCTGGGATTGGCCCCGTGCCAGGAAAACCCCCTACCTAATGCTGTGCTATCGCGCTGGACCCCTGAATACATTTTTTTTGTTTGTTTTTCGGCCACACCCGGTGACGCTCAGAGGTTACTCCTGGCTATGCGCTCAAAACTCGCTCCTGGCTCGGTGGAACATATAGGATGCCGGGATTCGAACCACCATCCTTCTGCATGCAAGGCAAACACCTTACCTCCATGCTATCTCTCCAGGCCCAAATACATTTTTTTTTTTGGTCACACTTGGCAGCCGCTCAGGGGTTACTCCTGGCTCTACGCTCAGAAATCACTCCTGGCAGGCGCAGGGGACCATATGGGACGCCGGGATTTGAACCACCGTCCTTCTGCATGCAACGCAAACACCCTTGCCTCCATGCTTATCTCTTTGGCCCCCTAAATACAGTTTTTTTTAATTTAATTTTATTTTTTTTTTGGTTTTGGGTCACACTCGGCGGTGCTCAGGGTTACTCCTGGCTGTCTGCTCAGAAATAGCTCCTGGCAGGCACAGGGGACCATATGGAACACCGGGATTCGAACCAACCACCTTTGGTCCTGGATCGGCTGCTTGCAAGGCAAACACCGGGCCCTTTTTTTTTTTATTTTTTATTTTGACCAAAGTGGACTACAAATCTTTCACAGTAATTTTTTAGGTACTCAAATACATTTTTTAATTAAATAAACATGAGACACACAGTTACAAAGTTGTTTATGATTGAGTTTTAGTCATCCAATGTCCAACACCCTTCACCAGTGGACATTTTCCCACCATCAATGTCCCCAGTTTCCCTCCTGCCCTTCCTCATGCTTCCTTATGCTCTATGGTATAATGTTTTCTTCTCTCTCTCTTCCTTTTTTTTTCCACTTTGGACACTGTGGTTTGCAATATTGTTACTTAAGGTGTATCATGCATATAATTTAATCTTCTTTCAGCACTCAGTTCTTGTCCAGAGTGATCATTTGCAACTATGATTGTTATAGTGGTCCCGTCTATGTCCTAGCTGCACTCCTTCACTTATTGTGCAAAGATTCCTACCATGGACTGGTCCTTCTGGACCTTGTCCCATGAGCATCTTTAATTGTGAGAGCTAACACTGAAACTGAAGAACAAAGCTTTTTCCCATAAAATCTGTGCCACAACCACACAGGCTTCTAACTTTGACACACTTTTTCCAGGAGTGAATTTTCCTTTCCTTACCTTTGCTTTATAACATGAGTTTTGTCTCTCTGTTCCAATGAATTTGTATTTCATGGCAATGGTGAGCTCAGATTTTTCAGTTTTGCCCATTCGAAAATTATGCTTGTATGTTTTTTGTATTTGGGAACTTGATCATTTCTTACTAGGTGGTGAGTTTCTGAATTTTGATTACTTTTCCTTTAGTCTTAAATTATAACTCATTCCCTCCCTCTGCCCATGAAATCTATCTGCTTACCATATGGAGAAACAAAAGAAAAAATTGGAGATCAAGCTTATAAAGCTTTCCTTTATTATGTAAATAAATTATTTAATTGAATCACCATGAGATACACAGTTACAAATTGCTCATGATTATAGAAAAAAAACCATTTAACCCCATCAAAAAATGGGGAGAAGAAATGTACAGACATTCCCTCAAAGAAGAAATATAAATGGCCAAAAGGCACATGAAAAAATGCTCTACATCACTAACCATCAGGGAGATGCAAATCAAAACAACAATAAGGTACCATCTCACGCCACAGAGACTGGCACACATCACAAAGAACAAGAACAACTAATGCTGGTGTGAATGTGGGGAGAAAGGGACTCTCATTTACTGCTGGTGGGAATGCTGTCTAGTCTAGCCTTTCTGGAAAACAATATGGATACTCCTTAAAAATCTGGAAATTAAGCTTTCTATGATCCAGCAATACCACTCCTAGGGATATAACTTAGGAACAAACAAACAAACAAAAGCAAAATACAAAAATGCCCTTTGGGGCCCGGAGAGATAGCACAGCGGCATTTGCCTTGCAAGCAGCCGATCCAGGACCAAAGGTGGTTGGTTCGAATCCCGGTGTCCCATATGGTCCCCCATGCCTGCCAGGAGCTATTTCTAAACAGACAGCCAGGAGTAACCCCTGTGCAAAGCCGGGTGTGGCCCAAAAGCCAAAAAAAAAAAAAATGCCCTTTGCACTCCTATGATGACATAGGACTATTTACAGTAGCTCAAATCTGGAAACAACCCAGGTGCTGACAACAGGTAAATGGCTAAAGAAACTGGTATATACATAATAATGAATACTATGTAGCTGTTAGGAAACAATGAAGTTGGGCCTGGAAGATAGCACAGCGGCGTTTGCCTTGCAAGCAGCCGATCCAGGACCAAAGGTGGTTGGTTCAAATCCCGGTGTCCCATATGGTCCCCCGTGCCTGCCAGGAGCTATTTCTGAGCAGACAGCCAGGAGTAACCCCTGAGCACCGCCGGGTGTGGCCCAAAAACCAAAAACCAAAAACAAAAAAAAAAAAAAAAAAAATGGAAACAATGAAGTCATGAAATTTGCTTGGAGAGTATTATGCTGAATGAAATGAGTCAGTGGGGGCCCTGAGAGATAGCACAGCGGTGTTTTCCTTGCAAGCAGCCAATCCAGGACCAAAGGTGGTTGGTTCAAATCCTGGTGTCCCATATGGCCCCCCGTGCCTGCCAGGAGCTATTTCTGAGCAGACAGCCAGGAGTAACCCCTGAGCACCGCCGGGTGTGACCCAAAAACCAAAAAACAAAAAAAAAAAAAATAAAAAAAAAAAAAAAGAAATGAGTCAGAGGGAGAGGGATAAACATAGACTAATCTCACTCATCCGTGGGATATAAGGAAAATAAAAGACAGTGTGGGGTGATATCCAGAGATAATAGAGATGAGGATTAGAAGGATCAGTTTATGGTAGGAAGCATGCCACAAAAAAGCAGAGTGCAATTACAAGAGAGAAGGGTCGAAAACAAAAGAAACATGTATGGCAGAGAGAGAGAGAGGTAGAGAGAGGAGAGAGAGGTAAGAGAGGAGAGAGAGAGGTAAGAGAGGAAAGAGAGAGAGAGAGAGAGAGAGGAGAGAGAGAGAGAGAGGAGAGAGAGAGAGAAGAGAGAGAGAGAGAAATGCCTATCTGTGAGGCAGATGTGGAGAGTGGGTGGGAAGGAAGAGGGCATCAGGGAGGGTGAGAAGAAAAATGTTGACATTGGTGGCAGAAATGCGCACTGCTAAAGGTTATTGTACATTGTATGACTGGAACTAAATCATGAACAACTAACTGTATTAAAAAAACTGTATTGGGGCTGGAGAGATAGCATGGAGGTAAGGCGTTTGCCTTGCATGCAAAAGGACGGTGAAGAATCCCAGCATCCCATACGATCCCCTGAGCCTGCCAGGGGCGATTTCTGAAGCCAGGAATAGCTTCTTTTTTTTTTTTTTTTTTTTTTTTTTTTTTTTTTTTTTTTTTTGGGCCACACCCAGCGGTGCTCACGGGTTACTCCTGGCTGTCTGCTCAGAAATAGCTCCTAGCAAGGCACTGGGGACCATATGGGACACCGGGATTCGAACCAACCACCTTTGGTCCTGGATCGGCTGCTTGCAAGGCAAACGCCGCTGTGCTATCTCTCCGGGCCCAGGAATAGCTTCTGAGCGCTGCTCTGTGTGGCCCAAAAACAAATACAAAAACAAAAAGCAACAAAGAGAAGGTATTTCTCTTATACCCCTCACTCCCCTCCAGCAGCTGTTTGCTGCTTCTTTTTCTCTTCTATCCCTCCCTCCCTCCTCCTCCCCCCTCCCTCCCTCCCTCCCTCCCTCCCTCCCTCCCTCCTTCCTTTCTTCCTTCCTTCCTTCCTCCTTCCTTCCTTCCTTCCTTCCTTCCTTCCTTCCTTCCTTCCTCCCTTCCTTCCTTCTTTCCTTTCTTCCTTCCTCCCTCCCCTCACTCCCTCTTCTTTTTCTTTCTTTCTTTCTTTTCTTTCTTTCTTTATTTCTTTCTTTCTTTATTTCTTTCTTTCTTTCTTTCTTTCATTCTTTCTTTCTTTATTTCTTTCTTTCATTCTTTCTTTCTTTCTTTCTTTTCTTTCTTTCTTTCTTCTTTTCTTTCTTTCTTTCTCTTTCTTTCTTTCTTTCTTTCTTTCTTTCTTTCTTTCTTTTTTCTCTTCTCTCTCTCTCTCTCTCTCTTCTCTCTCTCTTTTTCTTTCTTTCTTTCTTTCTTTCTTTTCTTTCTTTCTTTCTTTCTTTCTTTCCTTCCTTCCTTCCTTCCTTCCTTCCTTCCTTCCTTCCTTCCTTCCTTCCTTCCTTCCTTCCTTCCTTCCTTCCTCCTTTTCTTTCTTTCTTCTTTCTTTCTTTCTTTCCTCCTTCCTTCCTTCCTTCCTTCCTTCCTTCCTTCCTTCCTTCCTTCCTTCCTTCCTTCCTTCCTTCCTTCCTTTCTTTCTTCTTTCTTTTTCTTTCTTTCTTTTTTTCTTTCTTTTTCTTTTTCTTTCTTTCTTTCTTTCTTTCTTCTTTCTTTCTTTCTTTTCTTTCTTCTCTCTCTCTCTTTCTTTCTTTCTTTCTTCTTTCTTTCTTTCTTTCTTTTCTTTCTTTCTTTCTTTCTTTCTTTTCTTTCTTTCTTTCTTTCTTTCTTTCTTTCTTTCTTTTTTCTTTCTTTCTTTCTTTCTTTCTTTCTTTTCTTTCTTCTTTTCTTTTCTTTCTTCTTTTCTTTCTCTTCTTTTCTTCCTCCCTCTTCCTTCTCCTTTCACCTTTCCCCTCCTCCTATTTTCCTTTTTATCTTCTTTTCCTTTCTTCATTTTTTTTTTTAGCTACACCCAAGACTGCTCAGAGCTTACTCTTGATGCTGTGTTCTGTGCTAAGGAATCATTTCTAATTTTTGTATATGTGCTGCTGAAGTGCACACAAGTGCTCTGTAATCCCTCCTTGAGTGCTTGGGTGCTGGGGATTAACCTGGGGTTAGCCATATGCAAGGCAATTGCCCTACATGCTTCACTATTCTCTGGTACAGTAGAATGTTGAATCTCATTTTTTTTTTTTTTTTGGTTTTTGGGCCACACCCGGTGACGCTCAGGGGTTACTCCTGGCTATGCGCTCAGAAGTCACTCCTGGCTTGGGGGACCATATGGGACACGGGGGGATCGAACCGCAGTCCATCCAAGGCTAGCCCAGGCAAGGCAGGCACCTTACCTCTAGCGCCACCGCCCGGCCCCCTCACCAGATTTTTTCTTGTTTTATTTCTTCTTTGTTTTTTGAGTCATATCTGGCAGTGTTCAGTCTACTAGGAATTAATCCAGGAGTAGGCACTGATTGGTGTTGGAATATTGAGTGCCAAAAATAACTGTATCATGAATAACTGTAAACCACAGTATCTAAAATAAGAAATCTATTTAAAGGGCCGGCGAGGTGGCACTAGAGTTAAGGTGTCTGCTTTGCAAGTGCTAGCCAAGGAGGGACCGCAGTTCGATCCCCTGGCGTCCCATATGGTCCCCCTAAGTCAAGGGCGATTTCTGAGAGCTTAGCCAGGAGTAACTCCTGAGCATCAAATGGGTGTGGCCTGAAAAACCAAAAATAAATAAATAAATAAAAGAAATCTATTTAAGACAAAAAGAAAGAAAATGAAAATAGGGCTCCAAAGGCCAGAGCAATAGTAGGGCACTTGCCTTGTACACGGCTGATCCACGTTTAATCCCTGACATCCCATATCATGCCCCAAACACCACCAGGAGTGATTCCTGTGTGCAAATTTAGGAATAACTCCTGAGCACTGCCAGGTGTGGCAATAAAACAGAAAAATCTGGGGCCCCTGCATATAAAGCAGGCACTCCAGCCTTTGAAGCTCTCTGGACCCAGTTACCTCATACTTTACCCCCCCCACACACACATTTTCTCCCCTCTGTTGCTACTGTTACGTGTACAGGAGTCCTGTACACACACTTGCTTCTGGTGCCCCTAAATTTAGCTGTGGTATTTGGGGGAGTCACAAAGCTTTACTTGTGGGAAGAAAGCTCCTGGCAGCAGAGTTAGAAAAATACTTTGTTTTCAATTGATGCTTTCCAGTACCTGTGGTGCTTACAGGGAGCAACTGGAAATTGCAGTGTTGGGGATCTAAGTCAGTAAAGCTAGCTGCCTAAATCATGCTTGATACCTGCCATAGTGCTGGCATAATACTCACAGCCTTGATTTAGCAAAGCAGGAGCTTCCTAAGTTCTCTAAACTTTAGCTTCCATGTCTGTGAATGGCATAACAATATAGGTAATACCTATCAGGTAAGATTATATTAGAGGGCCTGGAGAGATAGTACAGCGGCGTTTGCCTTGCAAGCAGTCGATCCAGGACCAAAGGTGGTTGGTTCGAATCCCGGTGTCCCATATGGTCCCCCGTGCCTGCCAGGAGCTATTTCTGAGCAGACAGCCAGGAGTAATCCCTGAGCAACACCGGGTGTGACCCCCCCCCAAAAAAAAAAAAAAGAAAAAAAAAGATTATATTAGAAATAAGCAATATCACTCATATATAATGCCTGAATCAGTCAGGTCAACAACATTAAACTTTTCTGAAAAAGTAAAACAGGATCAGAGAAAAAAATACAGGGTAAGCACTTGCCTGGCATGCAGCTAAACCTGGTTAGATTTTTGGCAGCATAAATGGTACCCTGACACCACCAGGACTTATTCCTAAGCACAGAGCCAGGAGTAAGTCCTGAGTACTACCAGTGGGTCTCACTAAAACAAAAAATAAAAATAAAATAAAATAAAAAGGTAAAACAAACTAGTATCTAAATTATAGGTAATTTGAAGAAAGAAAAAAAAAAAAAACCAGCACCAGAAGCCTGGGGACTGGAGCCATAGTACAGTGACTAGGGTGTTTGCCTTGTACCCAGCCAACCAGGATTTGATCCACAGCATCCCATATGGTCCTCCGAGCCTGCCAGTAGTAATTTCTTTTTTTCTTTTAGTTTTTGGGCCACAACTGGTTGGTGATACTCAGGGGTTACTCCTGGCTGTACGCTCAAAAATTGCTCCTGGCTTGTGGAACTATATGGGATGCCAGGGATTGAACCAAGGTCCGTCCGCCAACCGTGTTCAAGGCAAGTGCCCTACTGCTCTAGCCCCCAGTAGTAATTTCTGGTTTTTTTTTTTTTTTTGTTTGTTTTCTGGGTCACACCCAGCAGCGCTCCTCAGGAGATACTCCTAGCTGTATGCTCAGAAATTGCTCCTGGGGCCGGGCGGTGGCGCTAAAGGTAAGGTGTCTGCCTTGCCTGCGCTAGCCTTGGACGGACCGCGGTTCGATCCCCCGGTGTCCATATGGTCCCCCAACCAGGAGCAACTTCTGAGCACATAGCCAGGAGTAACCCCTGAGCGTCACCGGGTGTGGCCCAAAAACCAAAAAAAAAAAAAAAAAAAAAAAAAAAAGAAATTGCTCCTGGCAGCTCGGAGGACCATTATGGGATGCTGGGATTTGAACCACCATCCTTCTGCATGCAAGGCAAATGCCCTATCTCCATGTTATCTCTCTGGCCCCATCCCCCTAGTTAATTTCTGAGCACAGAGTTAAAGTAATCCTGAGGGGTGTTTGCTGTGGTTCCCCTCAAAAACTAAAACAAACAAAAAAACCTGAGCGTCACTCAGGTGTGGCCAAAAAATCAAAAACCAAAACAAACGGAAAACACTGTGTAAAGGAGGTATTAATTTTATTTACCTCATGTCCTAGATGGCAGAAAAACATCACCAAATTCAGCTTCATTTTCATAAGCATAGCATTGAGAGGGAACTACCACCATTGCATGAAGTTTTGAGACAGTTTTTACTTTTGGGATTGTATAAAAATGTGATTGGAATACATATATATGTATATATCTATACATTGTATACATACATATAAATATGTATAGATATACACATTTATATTTATTCCAATATTGCACACTACGACTAGTACACACACACGCACACACACACACACACACACACACAACGTATCTGTAATCAGGGAGTACTCCTGGAAGGACTCAGGGACCATGCTGGTTGACAATTTACAACTTGGTTTCACCCAAAAACAAAGATTACCCTGGTTTCTTTTCTTTCTTTTTTTTTCCTTCGGGCCACACCCGTTTGATGCTCAGGGGTCACTCCTGGCTAAGCGCTCAAAATTGCCCTGGCTTGGGGGGACCATATGGGATGCCGGGGGATCGAACCGCAGTTGCGATCTTTCCTTGGCTAGCACTTGCAAGGCAAACACCTTACCTCTAGCGCCACCTCGCCAGCCCCTGGTTTCTTTTTTTATAACTTGGTTTTACCTCCATTTTATGAGGGCTTGAACATAGCCTCACTCAACAGGTTCATAAAGGCCTGCACCTCATATGGACCAACATCCTTGTATTGTGTTGAGTTCCTCACTGGCTGGAGTGAGGATGTGCTTTGGACTTCTCAGGACTTTCATACAATAGGTAGGACTTGTCTGAGCCCTTCTCAGTTTTAGCAGTGAAAGATGTTGCTTAGTGATGAGACTAAGATTAAACTCCACACTCTAAGTCATTCTGATAGAATTTTAGGAGTTCAAATGACTTATGAGATGTTAATGTTTTTGTTTTTGGGCCACATCCAGTGGCAGGGGTTACTCCTGGCTCTGTGCTCAGAAATCACTCCTGCAGCTTTGGGTACCATATGAAATGTCGGATCTGTTCTGGGTTGGCAGCATGCAAGGCAAACACCTTACTGCTGTGCTATCACTTTAGCCCTTGAGATGTTAATTTGGGAAGGGCAGTATGTTGACATGAAAAAGCAAGTTGCCATATTTTTTGGCACAGGTCCATGAGATAGTGCTGTGAGCTTGGGAAAAAATTATGCTGATACAGAATTTAAGGGTAGCTAATCAAATAATTTTCAGGGAGTTGCCAAGCCATATGTAGAATTTCTGTGGAAATGAATAGATGCTATCCAGAGGCAGGTTAAAGGTAAAGAAACACAGCAGCACCTGATATGGCAATTAGCCTTTGAGAATGCTAATGAAGGTTGCCAGGTGATTTTGCACCCTATCAGAAAGAGAGATGATGATATGGGGTACCTAAAAGCATGTCAAAATGTTGGTTTAGGGGCGGGAGAGATAGCATGGAGGTAAGGCATTTGCCTTACATGCAGAAGGACGGTGGTTCGAATCCCAGCATCCCATATGGTCCTCCGAGCCTGCCAGAGGCGATTTCTGAGCATAGAGCCAGGAGTAACCCCTGAGTGTTGCCGGGTGTGACCCAAAACCAAAAAAAAAAAATGTTGGTTCAATCAAATGTCAGGCACGCATTCATGCTGCTGAAATTTATTCAGCTTGGAGGTGAGCTCAGGATAATCGAAGTGGGTCAGACTATTTCCGTGGGGAATACAGAGCATCTCCTAATACTACCGCTTGCCTCCAAGGGGCACCTGGACCTAGTTTAAGGTGTGGCAAGGGAAACCATTGGGTTGGAGACTACTGTTTGACTGGTAATTTTGTCTTGAGTAACTGGACAACCCCAGGCTTCACAGGTTCAGGGCAGATGTTTATTTTTTGTTTTGTTTTGTTTTGGTTTTGGTTTTTGGGTCACACCCAGCAGTGCTCAGGGGTTATTCCTGGCTCTACACTCAGAAATCGCTCCTGGCAGTCTCGGGGAACCATATGGATGCTGGGATTCGAACTACTGTCCTTCTACATGTGAGGCAAATGCCTTACCTCCATGCTATTTCTCCAGCCCTAGATGTCTTAACTGTGGCAAACTAGGGTATCTTTGAAGAAATTGCAGGATTCCTCCTGGACCTGCCTTCTTGAGACCACTACCCAAACATCCTGTCTCAGAAAATTGGGTATGGGTTCACTCTGGCTTCCCTCCCAGCCCAGGTCAACGGAACTACAAACAATAAATTCACACAACCTGCTACTGCCGGAAGTTGTGCCTTAGATATTCTCTGCCCTGAGACCATAACCATAACACCGACCCAGTGTCCCTACAAATTAAGATCTGGCATAAAGAGGCCAATTCCGTCAGGCACTGTAGGCCTGTGTCTGAGGAAAAGCAGCCCAACTATTAAGGGAATCTTTCATGTGAGGGTTTTTGATCCTGATCACGTTGGAGAAATAATAATTGTCATTTTCATACCAACTGTTTGAACTTTTGAGCAGAGAGAGCACATTGCTCAGTTTCTGCTACTCCCCTTTGTAATGCTTGGTCACTCTGATTGCCTTAGGAATGGAGGCTTCGGTAGCACCAACCTCCCAACTGCCTTCACTAATCCCCTGGTGGCCTTTACCTATATGTTTACAAAGGCCAACCCCCATTTCTAACCCTTGAGATTCATGTGAAGAAATTTAAAAGTATATTTTTTGACATAGATGCTGATGTTTTTATCATTTCTTCACAACACTGGCCATGTAATTGGGCTTTGCAAGAAATACCTTATGGCCTACAAAGGAATATGTCCTTCTTCCTCTGCCCAACAGAGTGCTAGACAGCTGAAATGCATTGGTCCAGAAGGACAGGCAGCCACCTTCTTACCAAATGTAGCTCTTCTGGCCCCGAATCTATGGGGTTGAGATCTACATGATCAGTGGCAAGCTGAGTATCATATTCCTCCCCCAGATCCCTCTCTAGCCATTAATTCAGAGGTCACACCTTTTTACTTGGGTCCACTGCAGTTCAGTGCCTGCCACCTCTCCACATTCAGTGTAAATCTCATGATTCTGTGTGGATGCTGCAGCTGCTCCTTAACAACACAAAATTAATTTTTAAAATTTTTTGTTTTGTTTTTTTGGACCACACCCATTTGATGCTCAGGGGTTACTCCTGGCTAAGTGCTCAGAAATTGCCCCCTGGCTTTGGGGGACCATATGGGACGCCAGGGGATTGAACTGCGGTCCTTCCTTGGCTAGCGCTTGCAAGGCCCCAACAACACAAAATTAAAGGCACTAATAGACTTGGTAAAGGAACAGCTTAAACACTGTCAAACCTCCTTTTCAGTTAATTCACCTATTTGGGTAAAAATTGACCAAGAATGGATAGCTGGTAATATCCTCATTTGAGGAAAAGGATATGCTTATATTTCTACAGATGGAAGCCCCACCAAGAAACTCTGGGTCCCATTATACCTCGTCTCATTATATCTGGGTATATATACCTGGGTATTATACCTGGGTATAAACTCTGGGTCCCATTATACTTTGTCAGAATCAGAACTCTTACAAATGATGAAACCAAGCCACGAATTACTGCTGAATGGGAGAAGGAACCCTCCCAGCTGAAGCGTTTCTGCTCCTTCCCAGATCCAACCAAGACAACTCAAGAGAAAGAGAAAAGGAAAACTGCAGCAACTCTAATAGGTAATAAGGATAACAAGGGGCTGGAGTGATAGAGCAGTGGTAGGATGTTTGCCTTGCACATGGCTGACCCAGAAGGGATCTTGATTCGATTCCCGGAATCCCATATGGTCTCCCAAGCCAGGAGCAACTTCAGGAGTAACCCCTGAGCCTCACCGGGTATAGCCCAAAACCCAAAAATAAATAAATAAATAAATATCACACTAAAGCAAGCAGTGATTACAGGGATTATGATTAATACGATCCCAAATTTCAGTTCTGTTTTTTTTTTTTTTTTTTTTTTTTGGAAACTGGTTCAGCTCTCACTGACTTTGTAATTTAGGAAACACTAAATATGCTAATATTACAATGCCTGTGTAGCAGTCCATGTTTGACTGATTATTTCAACTGAAACCATTACCAGGATGATATTAACAGGTCAAATCTGTTGGGACATAATGGTTTGGCCTAATTATCAAAGCACCGTGGGAAGAACAGCACAGGTATATCAGCCCTGAAAGACTTTAAGATAACCGTTGGAAAGATCAATAACCCGTTTGCAGGTCAAGCTAACAAGATTCACATGAACTATTTCTTTTTCTGATGAATGGTCTCCATGAAGACCTGAATAAAGCTGATAGGCAGAAAAGACATGTAGCAGAAAATAGCTATAATCTTAATGACTTGAAAGCTGCAGAGCATTGGTAGAGACACAAGCAGTTCAATGAGTCTATTATTGTTAAACTTTTTTAAGGCCAATTCAAATATGTGCCTCACTTGTCACAGAGTCTTGGACATTTAAGACTTTTATGCATCTATCTCTGCCCCTATCATCCACAAGCAAATGTATAATCCAGGACTGCCTCAAATTATTCTCCAATGAAGAAAAAACTGACAGACGACAGATTTTATTGCAATCACTGCAAAGCTCAGCATAGTTCTCTAAAAAGATAAAAAATTGGAAATTATGGGGCCGGAGTGATAGCATAGCAGTAGGGTGTTTGCCTTGCACACGGATGACCCAGGTCGAACCTGGGTTTGATTCCTGGCATCTCATATGGTGCCCTAAGCCAGGAGTAATTTCTTTTTTTCTTTTTTGTTTTTTTTTTTTTGGGCCACACCTGTTTGATGCTCAGGGGTTACTCCTGGCTAAGTGCTCAGAAATTGCCCCTGGTTTGGGGGGACCATATGGGACGCCGGGGGATCGAATCGCAGTCCTTCCTTGGCTAGCACTTGCAAGGCAGACACCTTACCTCTAGCGCCACCTCACCAGCCCCTAGGAGTGATTTCTGAGTGCAGAGCTAGGAGTAACTCCTGAGAGTCAGGGGGTGTGGCCAAAAAAAAAGAAAAAGAAAAGAAAAAGAAAAAGAGAAAGAGAAAGGGAGCTTCTTCACAGGGAAAAATCCAAGAATGGGCCAATATCTAGGGTAAACAATGAAGAATGAGCTACAGCCTGTGCCTTTAAACAACAACAAAAATTTTTTTTTGTATTTTGGGCCATACCCAGCAGTGCTCAGGGGTTAGTTACTCATGGCTCTGCACTCAGGAGTTACTTCAGGGACCTTATGGGATGCTAGGGACTGAACCCAGGAAGGCTTTGTGCAAGGCAAATGCCCTACTCTCTGTACTTTCATTCTGATCCCTCAAAGTTAACTTAACAAAAGCAATTCCTCCAATAATATCAAACATTACATCTTTTATTCAATGCCAATTAGACTTTTGTTTGTTTGGCCAGCCATGCACAAGATCAAGCGCCTTATATGCTGTACTATTGATCTGACCCTGCTAAGATTGTTTTGAGATTTAGGATCACACCCAGTGATACTCAGATGTCACTTTTTTTTTTTGGTTTTTGGGTCACTCCAAACAGCACTCAGGGGTTACTCCTGGCTCTATGCTCAGAAATTGCCCCTGGCAGGCATGGGGGACCATATGGGATGCCAGGATTCGAACCACCGTCCTTCTGCATGAAAGGCAAACACCTTACCTCCATGCTATCTCTCCGGTCCCCAGAGGTCACTTCTGATGGTATTTGCAGGACCATAAGTAGTGCTGGTGATATCAGCACCACATATATAACATGCAAAGCAAGTGCTATATACCCCTATATTGTCTCTCTGGCTCAGGTTGGAATTTTTCCCCCCTCATTGATACTATGATGAATTGACCTAATATAAAGCCATGTTTCTTATTTTAGGGTCTGCTGTACATCAGTGCCTCATAAGGAAAAAGTAGTATTTTATTTTAAAAGTAGTATTTTTTTCTGGGGGAACACACCAGATGGGCTCAGGGGACAATATGGGATGCCAGAAATTGAACCTGAATCATTTAAAAGCAAGGAAAGCTCTTGCTATGGCTCCATCTCCCAAAAGTGGTAAATATTCTTAAATACTACATCTTAACACTATAGTGTTGAAAGTCATGCTTTTGTTTCTCTCAGAATAAATTAATTTTTGTTAAATGTCTTAAAAATACTTGTAATAGGGGCTGGAGAGATAGCACAGTGGTAGGGCGTTTGCCTTGCAAGCGCCGACCCAGGACCAATGGTGGTTTGAATCCCCATGTCCCATATGGTCCCTGTGCCTGTCAGGAGAGATTTCTGAGCAGAGAGCCAGGAGTAACTCCTGAGCACTGCTGGGTGTGACCCCAAAACCAAACCAAACCAAACCAAACAAAAAAGTTGGTCAGAGAGATAAGACAGGGGTTAAGGTATTTTCCTTGCATATGGGCAACAGTAGTTCTACCCTGTATTTCCTATGATCCCACGATCCCCACTAAGAGTGACACCTTGAGAAAAAAAAGCCATGAGTATCCCTGAGCAAACTGATTGTAGCCTCCAAAAATAGATTATTTTAATATCACAATTAATATATTCTTATTTTTTTGATTAAAATATACCATATTCGTTTTTTTAGGGCTACCATCAAAGTGGGTAAATTAGAGGCAGGAACTCTCAGTAGCCCATTCCTGGAGCTGGACAATGATGAATAGGGCATAAATTGTTGGATCCCCACGGAGATGCTATTCCCGAAACACTTGTCAGATGGAATTCCGTAGAGCAAATGCTCCAGGACTCTTCTTGAGGCAAAAGTTTCAGAGAAACCACTCTAGAGATGGGGAAGGACAGCACAAAGAGGGGTGCTATCTCCCCATGGTTAGTGATTACTCTCAGGTTTGATTCTGGGCTCTTCCTCCTCTCCAACAGAAACCTCTATTTAAGGGATATTACCTTAACACGCTTACAAGTCACTTCTCTTGCCCACTGTGTTGCTCCAGAGACATTCCTAAGCCCCAATGGTTATATTTTTATTCTCTTTGGTGCATCTCTTCTCCCTGGCTATACTTCTGTTATGGTCCTGGCCCTGTCATTCTCTACTATTCCAGTTTCTCTTATCCTATGTAAGCATTGTTAGAATGGTATAAAGTGTCTCTAATCATCAGCCTGGGACCTGTTCTTTTCTGGTCATCAGCTAGGGGGAATACATTTAGTCCTGAAAGCACCGGGAGAAAGAAAGTTGACCCTCACTGGCCAACTGAGTTGACACAGTAAATCAAAGTTATGACAACAGAATAGGTGAGCGAGTCTGGTCAAGTTGTTTAAACAGAAACAGCATCATAGAAACCATTAGTAAATGTATGAAACTTAAAAAACAAATTGTAATAATCACTTATTGTACTAATTATTGTAAATGCCAGTAACCACTGTATAAAAATGTTTTCCTTAGAAACATCTGGGTCTAGAGTGATAGTACAGTGTGTAGGACACATGCCTTGCACACAGCTAACCTGAGTTTAGTTCCTGGCATCTTATATGGTCCTTTGAGTCCACTAAATTTGACCCCTGAGCCAGGAGTAAGAACAAGTGTGTTCGGGCCCGGAGAGATAGCACAGCGGCGTTTGCCTTGCAAGCAGCCCATCCAGGACCTAAGGTGGTTGGTTCGAATCCCGGTGTCCCATATGGTCCCCCGTGCCTGCCAGGAGCTATTTCTGAGCAGACAGCCAGAAGTAACCCCTGAGCAACGCAGGGTGTGGCCCAAAAACCAAAAAAAAAAAAAAAAAAAAAAAAGTGTGTTTCAAAAACAGTAAACCCTTTCAAAACTAAAAAACAACCCACAAAACTCTTTATGGGACTGGACAGAACATATTCATTCATTTATTCCAACATGATTTGAATCTCCTGAATCACATATGGTCCCCTTGCACCTCTAGGTATAATCCCTGTGCAGAGCTAGACTATACCCAGAGCACTCTGGGTATAACTAAACACTTCTTCTCCCACCTCAAATAAGTTATCAAAAAAAATTTTTTTTTTGTTTTTGGGCCACACTCGAAAGTGCTCAGAGGTTACTCCTGGCTCTGTGCTCAGAAATCATCCCTGGGAGGCTTGGGGGACCATATGGGATGCCATATCCACCACATGCAAGGCAAATGCCCTACTGCTCTGCTATCACTCCGGCCCCCCAAATAAAGGATTTAATTCTCACTTGCTATTACTTCCACCAATTATGTTCACTTATGTTTTTATCCCATCGTTTTGAAGTAGGTCATTGTCATTTTGATTAGACCAGTAATCAGTGTTTACTTGTGAGCAAAAAATTCCTGCAGTTCTGGAAACTGAGCCCAAGGTTTTATGCGTAGGAATATGTACTCTACCAGTGAACCTTATCTCTAGTCCTTGAACAATTTGTTTTTCTTGAAATCATAATTATCTTTTTTTTTTTTTTTTTGGGTTACACCTGGTGGTGCTCAGGGGTTACTCCTGGCTGTCTGCTCAGAAATAGCTCCTGGCAGGCACAGGGGGACCATATGGGACACCCGGATTCGAACCAACCACCTTTGGTCCTGGATCGGCTGCTTGCAACGCAAACACCGCTGTGCTATCTCTCCGGGCCCATAATTATCTTTTATATTTGCTTTTATTTCTCTCTTATTATTAACCAATTCTTAAACTTTACCCTTTAAGAATTTCATCTCAATGATTGTAAGACACATTTGAACTAAAACTATCATTTTCAACTACTCTTGCATGGAATCTTTTGCTCTATATTGGAATTAAAAACATTTTCTTTTTGCCATACCTGACTGTGGTCAGGGTTTACTCCTTGCTCTGTACTCTGTGTCCTGTTTGCTGTACTATCTCCAGATCCATGTTCTAATTTATTGGTTGAACCTTGCTGTACTAATGGCTGTACTAATTCTCTTGACCTAACTTTGGTGTAGATTCCTATTTCTGATCCCAGATAGTCTCCTTTTGTCTGATGTTGACCATTTTTCAGGAATCGTGAACTCAACATTTTCTGTGCTACTGCTGGGAACTGAAGCGAGCACTAGAGTTACAGAAGTATGAGAAAATTTGAACATCACTGCCTTGAGGCTGGCCTTGCCTGGCTTTGTGACAACACAATGGTCACTGTGACTTGAGTTAGGAGCAGGTGTCTGGTTGCCTAGGAATCGAATAACTTTTCCCTCAGCATATTGTATCCCAAATTCTTTATGTAACTGATCTCACCCAAAACAAGATTCTATTTTTATGATAGCCATTTTATAGGGAGAAGGCAAAAGCAGAATTTCATTGTTCAGTAACTTGCAGAGCAAGTATTTAAGTGCAAAACTCTTCACAGTTATGTCAAATTCTGCTGTAAAAAATAAATACATTGAAGAATTTAATTTAAATTTAAGAATTTAAGGTTGAATATTAATCAAATAGCCATTCTGATCAAGTACACTAGTGGTTTATTCCATGTGACTCATTATGTTTAAAAAACTAAGATCTAGACTTCCTAAGACTCCTCATTCATTCATTTATTCCATATATTTCATTTTTTCCTTACTAGTGCTGGGAAGCAGATGCAGGGCCTCATTCATGCATGGCAAGTACTCTACAGTTGAATTAAAGTCTCTGGTCTTCATTATCTGTTGAGATACTAACAAGTGAAGGCATCTTTCAAGTGTTGGGAATATAGTAATCAGGTTAAAACTCACTTTCTTTTTGGTGCTTCAAGGTGTAGCATAATATCCAAATATGTGGTCAGTGCTCAGGGCTAGTCCTGAGTCTGTTTAGGGGTCAAACTTGGTAGTGCTAAAGGGACTACATGCAGTATGGGGAATTCATCTAGGTCAGCCACATGCAAGGCAAAATCCTTATCCCTATACTCTCTCTCTGACCCCATGATTTATTTTGAGTTAAGGTGAGATGAATGGAGAAATATGAACAGTGAACTGTCCCTTCGAGTTTAGGTGGTGTGTAGCCTCGACCTCTCCCAAAAGTCAAGAAATTGGTAGGTAATACCATTCTCTGGCACCTCCCTGACCCACCAGGACTGGGACTCGGTCAGGCCTGACATCTTTTCCTACCCAAATCAGGAGGAGACACTTTAGAGGCTCAAAGGCAGAGGCTAGGACAGCTGTTTGGACACTATGTGGCCGAATAGGCAGGTGAGTATCTTATGAGTCACAGGTGTTTGGTTCTGAACCTTTCGTAGGCATCAACCAGGAGTTTTACATAATGTGATGGATAAGGTAATAGGTAATAGGCCCAGTTACCTGCAGGCCACCTCACTTGCCCAGTGTATGATGCAGAGCCCAAAGGTGGAGTTTTTGAAAACATAACAAAGCAAAAAAAAAATAAAAAAACTACAAGACACAAGAAAAAAGGCCTGCTGATCTTTAAGCTGAGGGGAAGGAGCTGAGGGCCACAGCTTTTTCCAGGGAGGTTCGTTCTAGCCTAGCAGTGGCCTGGGCCCAAGGCTAGGTGAGGAGTTCGTCACTTCTGGCCATCTGTTCTTCGATGTTCTCCATCTTCTGCTCCAGGACAGTCAGTTTCTCGTGGAGTGTTTCAAGTCTCGTACGACAGGACTTGTCGAAAGATTTGAGGTAGTCTGAGATTTTCTGGATGCTGTTGGAGATCACCTCTATGTTGTCCCGGCTTGTCCAGTGTTGGTGAATCTCAGTCTGGATGGAGTCCTCCTCACCTGCCATGGCTACCTCCTAAGGAAGCACAAAATAAATGTATTAAAAAAAAAGTCAGGTGGAGAAAATTCTCTGGGGGAACTAGTAAGCATGTGCATGGAACAAGATAAATGTGCTTTGCCCTCAATGTTTAAGGAGTTACATAAGTCTAATCTCTTTGGATTATATTGTGTGCTGCTAAGAAATAGTATGTAATACAACTGGGGATTTGAGGGACAAATTAATTGTATTGTACATGGGTTCAGTTTTGTTTTTCTTAATTTTCTTTGGTTGAAAGATCAAGGCTGGGATATCATCGATGGGACTACCGAGAATTCTGCTTATGGGTGATTGGGCTTCCACTGTAACTTTACCCTGTCCTCTCTCTTTGCATCTTTGTTGTCATAATTAATAAAAGCAAAAAAAAAAAAAAAAAAAAAAAAAAAAGGAAAAGGAAGGAGCAGTGAACTGTCCCTTTGAGTTTGTGTGTGGTCTCGACCTCTCCCAAAGGTCAAGAAATTGGTAGGTAATACCATTCTCTAGCATCCCCACCCAGGAGAGGATCTCAGTCAGGCCTGTCATCTTTTCCTAGCCAAATCAGGAGGAGACACTTTAGAGGCTCAAAGGCAGAGGCTAGGACAGCTGTTTGGACACTAAGTGGCAGAACGGGATGGTGTGCCCAGGGGTTCCCATAGATTCTGGTTGGAGATCAAGAGAGATGGAAAAGCTTAGAAGCCTCTCTCCTGGGGACCATGGGGTGAGGGTGAGCCCTGCCCAGCTCTCCCTCCCACCCCTCTCCTGTCCGCCCCAATCGTCCACCTCCACCTGGGTGGGCCCTTCGCTTCGGCCTCCGGTACTGGTCTCCGGGCCGCGCCCGCCCCCTGCGCGCCCCTTGTGTGTCACGCGCTCCCCGGAACGCGCAGTGAGCGCCCCGACGACAGCTGGGACTTGGGGAGGACCGAAAGCCGGGAGGAAGGATGGCGATCGCGGCTCTGTGCTTGCTGCTGCTGTGCCTTTCCGGGAACATGGCAGGTAAAGGTTCCCCGCAGCGCCTGGGTCACCTTTCGGGGGGCTTCTTCCTCTTCTCCCCAGGAACGCTGGTGTGGGGGTGCAATCCGCGCACCCGTTATTGGCCGTTCGGAGCTCCTCCTTTAAACATTTCCTGGGGTGGGGGAGCCCCTGAAAAAATACATTTCCTGGGGACCCCCCTCCCCAGAATCGTCGTTCAGCAAAAGCCCCCGGGCTAGAGTTTAGGCACTCTGGACTTTCGGTGGCAAAGAAATTATGCCTTAAAAAAGGGGGACTATCCCTTAAAAAGTTACTTTCGCTGGCTTTTTGGACGGTGGTGGGGAGGGAGGGTTACATTAGGCGATGCTTAGGGATTACTTCTGGCTCTGCACTCAGGAATTACTCCTGGAGATGTTTGAGTGCCCATATGGGATGTCAAGGATCCACCCTGATCAGAAGCTAGCTGCAAGGCAAGCAAAAGTGCAAGCGCCCTACCTTCTGTGCTGTCACTCCTTGGCTGACTTTATATGCCGATGCCCCAAAGGCCTTTTCTGCCAGCACAACAAGGCTGCTTAATAGACCAAGTGCAGCTTCTGTCAGAAAAAGACAGAATACCCTCTTTAGGGGAAGAATATGTCTTTGTTTCAAAGAAGGTAGACATTCTTGGTGAAGGGGAAGGATCTAAATTGAATCACAAATTGGATTTAAAAAATCCCTTAAGAGGGCTGGGGCCCGGAGAGATAGCACAGCGGCGTTTGCCTTGCAAGCAGCCGATCCAGGACCAAAGGTGGTTGGTTCGAATCCGGGTGTCCCATATGGTCCCCCGTGCCTGCCAGGAGCTATTTCTGAGCAGACAGCCAGGAGTAACCCCTGAGCACCGCTGGGTGTGGCCCAAAAACCAAAAAAAAAAAAAAAAAAAAAGAGGGCTGGAGTAGGGCCCGGAGAGATAGCACAGCGGTGTTTGCCTTGCAAGCAGTCAATCCAGGACCTAAGGTGGTTGGTTCGAATCCCGGTGTCCCATATGGTCCCCCATGCCTGCCAGGAGCTATTTCTGAGCAGACAGCCAGGAGTAACCCTTGAGCAGCGCTGGGTGTGGCCCAAAAACCAAAAAAAAAAAAAGAAAAAAAAAAAAAAGAAAAAGGGCTGGAGTAGGGACCAGAGTGATGGCACAAGGGTAGGGCATTTGTCTTGCACACGGCAGACCCAGGTCAGACTCGGGTTTGATTCCTGGCATCCCATATGTTCCCCCAAGCCTGCCAGGAGCTATTTCTGAGTACAGAGCCAGGAGTAACCCCTGAGAGTTGTAGGATGTGGCTCGGAAAAAAACTCTTAAGAATGACTTTCATCTTATACTTTAAATATGTATTTTCTTCCTGCAGACTTATTGAGCTCTTCCTTTGATGAAGCTTCAGATTACAAAAGAGTAAGTAGATAACTGCTTGCACCATACTATTAGCACAGTGACCCCCCCCCCCATGCGCCCCTGCAGATTGATTTGGTGGCTGGTTTTAGGTCTGAACTGACTCATTATCATTGTTTTGGGGACTACACCAAGCAATTCTTAGAGGCCATTCTTGACTATTTGCTGAGAAGTGACCCTTTTGGAATTATATGAAGTGTGCAGGGAGATTTGCTGTTTGCAAGGCAGGTGCCTTACCCCTGTGCTAGCTCTGCCCTAGATCAGACACTTTGGAACACTCGACTGCTTCTTTAGAAAGGAGGTGACACCGGAGAGATAGCACAGCGGCGTTTGCCTTGCAAGCAGCCAATCCAGGACCAAAGATGGTTGGTTCGAATCCCGGTGTCCCATATGGTCCCCCGTGCCTGCTAGGAGCTATTTCTGAGCAGACAGCCAGGAATAACTCCTGAGCAACGTCGGGTGTGGCCCAAAAATCAAAAAAAAAAAAAAAAAAAGGAAAGGAGGTGACAGATATGTCCTTTAATGTAGAAGAAAGAGGTAAATTTTGAGTTATTTTCAGTTCCTGAAAGCCTCAGGGTTTTATTACTATTATTATTGTTATTATTACTTTGGCCACACCATGCTGTGTCTATTACTTACTCCTGGCTCTGTGCTCCAGAATTACTCCTGGCTATGCTTGGGATTGAATCTGGGTTGATTCTGTGTAAGGCAAATGCTTTGACCCTCTGCTGTCTCTCCAGCCTCTCCTTATGGACTTTTTCTTGTTACTCCCATGTGTAGCTCTGGTAGCCCTACAGTACCACAGGTGGTTCTTGTGGCACCTAACACCAGTGGAACCTGAATGGCATGGCTTATTACTGAGCATTAGAACCTCAGTCCTGAATGGCCTAATGGGAAAAGGAGTGGTACCTCTGGACCTTCTGAGCCCCCACATAATATCCTAGCCAACCACTAAGTAGAGCTAGGAATAGCCCTTGAGCACTGCAGGGTATACTGTGACTTCCAAAAACAAAACAAACAAGGGGCTAGCTCCAAAGAATTTTCAGGTGTGGCCTCAAGCCCTTCCCTTGCCCTCCTCTTCCAAATAATCAGCTCACCTTCGAGAGGGGCAAGGGCTGGCAGAAGGGAGGAGAGAGGGAAAAGGGAGAGAGAAGGGGGGAGAGGGAGAGAGAGGAAGAGAGAGATAAAGAGAGATATCATGCTTCTGGTTGAAGCACATGCAGGAGGTTTGGATTTGATTATTGGCACTGCTTGTTGTCTGAGCACGAAGTGAGAGTAGCACCACTGGGTTTGGCCCAGAGCATAAGTAAAAAAACATATCAACAAAAATAAACCAGATACAATCTTCCACTGTCTTTTACACTGTAGTTACTGAACTGTTGCATCTGAATTTTGCATTTAAAAAAAAAGATATTTTTGGGGCCCGGAGAGATAACACAGCGGCGTTTGCCTTGCAAGCAGCCGATCCAGGACCAAAGGTGGTTGGTTGGAATCCCGGTGCCCCATAAGGTCCCCCGTGCCTGCCAGGAGCTATTTCTGAGCAGACATCCAGGAGTAACCCCTGAGCACCACCGGGTGTGACCCAAAAAAAAAACAAAAAACAAAAAAAAAAAACAAAAAAAAAAGATATTTTTGGTGGAAAGTAAAACTAGTAGTAAATCATTCCTAGTAAATCTAGGAATGCTTGGGACTAGTATATTTTGTAATGAGAATTTCTTTTTATTTTTTGGTGGGGAGTCACACCTGGTGGTGCTCAGGGGCTACTCCTGGCTCTCACTCAGAAGTTGCTCCTGGCAGGCTTGGGGATCACATAGGATGCTGGGATTCAAACCATCGTTAGTACTGGATTGGTTGCATGCAAGGCAAATGCCCTACCGCTATGCTATCTCTCCGGCCTGAGAATTTTATTTTTTGTTTGTGTTTTGTGACACACAAAGGATATAATCCTGGGGCTGGAGTGATAGCACAGTGAGTAGGGCATTTGCGTGCTCGCTTTGGCAGCACATATACTAAAATTGGAATGATACAGAGTAAGGCATTTACCTTGCATGTGGCCAACCCAGGTTTGATCCCTGGCTTCGTTATATGGTCTCCTGCTTGCCAGGAGCAGTTCCTGAGCACAGAGCCAGGAGTAACCCCTGAGCTCTGCTGTGGCCCACCCCCCCCAAAAAAAAATAGAAACAAACCCAGAAAATCAAAAACAAAGGGTTTAATCCTGCCTCTGTGCTCGGGAATCACTCCTGATGGTGCTCTAGGGGCCATTTTGGAGTTCCAGGGATGGAACCTGGCCCAAGCATGTACAAGGTAGGCATTGTACCTGCTATTCTATTGCTCTTGGGTCAGAGTCCTTGGGTGAGATTATCTCAAATTATTCTGTAAGTTTTCTCTTTCTGTTTTCTAGGCGAACTGTGAACAGTATAAATTGCCAGGATGTCCCAGAGACTATAACCCTGTTTGTGGAAGTGACATGACCACATATGCTAATGAGTGTCTTCTGTGCACGGCAATCAGGTAACATTTTCACAGTAGTGAGTGTTTTCTTGAGCCTTTTTCTTGATATTTAATTACATAGGAAATAATTTTGGGGGGCCGGAGAGATAGGAGGTAGGGCGCTTGCCTTGCATGCAGAAAGATGGTTCGAATCCTGGCATCCCATATGGTCCTCCGAGCCTGCCAGGAGCGATTTCTTAGAGTAGAGCCAGAAAACCCCTGAGTGCTGTGTTTAGAGTTTACTCCTAGCTCTGCACTCAGGGATTATTCCTGGTGATGCTCACAGGACCATATGGGATGGCATCAAACCTGAATTGGCAGGGCCGAAGATATAGCATGGAGGTAAGGCGTTTGCCTCTCTTGCAGAAGGTCAGTGGTTCGAATCCCGGCATCCCATATGGTCCCCTGAGCCTGCCAGGAGCGATTTCTGAGTGTAGAGCCAGGAGTAACCCCTGAGCACTGCCTGGTGTGACCCCAAAAAACAAACAAAACAAACAAACAAACAAAAAACCTGGTTTGGCTACATGCAAGGCAACTGCACTACCCACTCTATTATCTCTCTGGCCCCAGGAAATAGTAATTCTTTTATTTTCTTCTTCTTCTTCTTCTTCTTCTTCTTCTTCTCTTCTTCTTCTTCTTCTTCTTCTTCTTCTTCTTCTTCTTCTTCTTCTTCTTCTTCTTCTTCTTCTTTTCTTCTTCTTCTTCTTCTTCTTCTTCTTCTTCTTCTTCTTCTTCTCTTCTTCTTCTTCTTCTTCTTCTTACTGCACTACCCACTCTATTATCTCTCTGGCCCCAGGAAATAGTAATTCTTTTATTTTCTTCTTCTTCTTCTTCTTCTTCTTCTTCTTCTTCTTCTCTTCTTCTTCTTTTCTTCTTCTTCTCTTCTTCTTCTTCTTCTTCTTCTTCTTCTTCTTCTTCTTCTTCTTCTTCTTCTTCTTCTCTCTTCTTCTTCTTCTTCTTCTTCTTCTTCTTCTTCTTCGTCTTCTTCTTCTTCTTCTTCTTCTTCTTTCTTCGTCTTCTTCTTCTTCTTCTTCTTCTTCTTCTTCTTCTTCTCTTCTTCTTCTTCTTCTTCTTCTTCTTCTTCTCTTCTTCTCTTCTCTTCTCTTCTTCTTCTTCTTCTTCTTCTTCTTTTTTTTTTGTTTGTTTGTTTTTGGGTCACGCCCGGCATTACTCCTGGCTGTCTGCTCAGAAATAGCTCCTGGCAGGCACGGGGGACCATATGGACACCGGATTCGAACCAACCACCTTTGGTCCTGGATCGGCTGCTTGCAAGGCAAGCACTGCTGTGCTATCTCTCTGGGCCCTCCTCCTCCTCCTCCTCCTCCTCCTCCTCCTCCTCCTCCTCCTCTTCTTCTTCTTCTTCTTCTTCTTCTTCTTCTTCTTTTCTTCCTTCTTCTTCTTTCTCCTCCTCCTCCTTCTTTCTTCTCCTTCTTCTCCTTCTCTTCCTCCTCTTCTTCTTCTTCTTTTTTTTTTTAATGAGGCTACTATGAACAGGGCTAACATCAAGCAATGTTAAGAGGTGAGGAGGACAGTGAGATCGGAAAGGCTTGAGGTCCTGGGAAGGAAACTCATGCAGTACTTTGTCATGTGCTACATATGACTCTGCCACTTGAGCCATTTCCCTTGTCCTACTTTGTTTGGATGCAAGAAACAAATGTAGTCTTTTTTTTTTTTGTTTTTGGGCCACACCCGGCTTTGCTCAGGGGTTACTCCTGGCTGTCTGCTCAGAAATAGCTCCTGGCAGGCACAGGGGATCATATGGGACACCGGGATTCAAACCAACCACCTTAGGTCCTGGATCGGCTGCTTGCAAGGCAAACACCCTGTGCTATCTCTCTGGGCCCTCAAATGTAGTCTTGTTTTGAGACATAACATTTAAGGACCAGGAAGAACAGAACTCAAAAGCTGGATTATATGTTTTGTGTACTTGAGGTCTTGGTTAATCCTTGGTACTGCATGATCTGTTAAAATTCCAGGAATAACCCAGATTAGTCCATTAGGAACCCCTTGGGTATGGTCCCAAAAACAATAAAAGTCAAATAAACAGACTGACATTTAAAAAGACAAAATTTATTCAACTGTGTTTTCCAGGTTGAAATTAGAGAAGCAGGGCCCGGAGAGATAGCACAGTGGTGTTTACCTTGCAAGCAGCCGATCCAGAACCTAAGGTGGTTGGTTCGAATTCCGGTGTCCCATATGGTCCCCCGTGCCTGCCAGGAGCTATTTCTGAGCAGACAGCCAGGAGTAACCCTGAGCACCGCCGTGTGTGGCCCAAAAAACAAAAAACAAAAAAGAAATTAGAGAAGCAGCGTTGATTAATCAACTCAATGCCAGATCACCAAATTATGTTCCTGTCTACAGATAGGCCAGTTCCCTCATAAGAGAATAGTTAGCAACCTGTG